>NW_027282304.1:0-90009 GCF_046629955.1 Centroberyx affinis | reverse complement strand
ACGACCAAATATGAAAAACCTTGGGAATTCCACTCTTTTAGATCTCATTCTCACTAATAGGCCCCATAATTATCAGCATAGCTATGTGTTCTCAATAGACTTCAGTGATCACTGTCCGGTTGGCTGTATTAGGGACACTAGAATGAAGAGGTCAGGGTCACAGTTCATCTGTAAGAGGTCTTTTAAGAAATTTGATAAACAAGCATTTCTACATGATCTATATCATAGTGATCTCGCTTCTACAGCTCTGGTTCCAGATGCTGAACCGGCCCTGGAACATTTTTTGTCTATTTTTAACTCTTTAACAGACAAACATGCTCCATTTAAGAGACAACGAGTTAAGAACAGATGTAACCCTTGGTTTACTCGTGAATTAAGTGGTCTTATTTTGCAGAGGAATAAAGCATGGGTATTGGCCAGATCTACTGGCTGTGCTGTGGACTGGCAAACCTTCAGATGTCTTAGAAATAAATGTACGTTCATGGTGAAAAAAGCTAAGTCTACCTTCTACCTGAACAGCCTGTCTGATTGTGGAAACAACTCAGCCAAATTCTGGAAATTGGCTAAATCTTTGAAGGGCAGTATTTCAGCCACTCTCCCGCAGCAGATAATGCTGGACTCTGGCCCTTTAAGTGACGAGAGGGAGATCTGCAATGTTTTTAATCATCACTTTATTGATTCAGGCTCTCTATTTGATAAATTGTATGGAGTACCTAATTCACAACTAGCTCTAGATGACAGGGTCGCTGACGCAAATGAGGAAGTGCCCTTGGCTTCTCCTCATGGAAGCGTTTCCATTTTCACAATCAGAGAAATTAACTACTATGAAGTTTTAGATGCCCTGTGTGCTTCTAAATTTATGAAAAGTTCTACAGGCGCAGATCAGTTAGACCCATATCTGTTACAGCTTGCTGCCCCCCTTATAGCTGAGCCTCTAACACACATTTTTAATTTAACAATCACCTCTGGCCTAATCCCTAAAATCTGGAAATCGGCCTTGGTAACTCCTTTACATAAAGGGGGCGATACAAGTGATCTAAATAATTACCGGCCCATTTCTAAGCTTCCTTGCCTAGCCAAGATATTGGAATCTCTCATTAATACACAGCTTCGGAATTTCTTGTCTACAAATGCTATTCTAAACCCTTATCAGTCTGGTTTCAGAGCTGGTCATAGTACAATTACAGCTGCGAGTCTTGTAGTTAATGATGTAATTTCTGCTCTTGATAATAAGAAACATTGTGCAGCTCTGTTTATCGACCTATCAAAGGCTTTTGATACAGTAAATCATAGGTTACTTTTGGACAGACTGTCCTCTTTAGGGTGTGATGAAGTAGCCTGTAACTGGTTTCGGGACTACTTCTTTGCAAGAACCCAACGTATAGAGGTCAAGGGCTTGCAATCCCAGGTTTTGGAAATAGTGAATGGTGTGCCGCAGGGTTCTATTTTAGGTCCAACATTGTTCACATTATATATAAATGACATTGGTGCCTCTGTAAAGAACTGTAAGCTACACTTCTATGCCGATGATACAATTCTCTATGCCTGTGCATCATCCGCAGAACAAGCTGTAAAAAATCTTCAAGTTGCATTTGACTGTGTTCAGAAATCTCTGACTGATCTCAGATTAATCCTCAATGACTCTAAGACGAAGTATATGCTCTTCTCACGAGCCAGAAACCAAGACAAAGCATTAAACATTTGCTCCCTTAATGGGGCCAAAATTGAGCGTGTAGCCTCATACAAATATCTAGGTATCTGGCTAGATGAAAAGCTTTCATTTAAAACTCACATATTTGAGCTCAAAAAGAAACTGAGGACTAGACTGGGATCTCTCTACAGAAACCGATCATGCTTTACTCTTGAAAACAGGAAGGCAATTGTACAATCAACTCTTATATCAGTTTTGGATTACGGTGATATACTTTATATGCATGCTGCCCCTACTACTCTGAAATCACTAGATACATTCTACCATAGTGCCCTACGGTTTATAACTGGGGATAGTTTCAGAACTCACCACTGCTTACTTTATCTGAAATTAGGATGGCCTTCGCTTAGTGTTAGGAGGGAACAACACTGTCTCCTCTTTGTCTACAATGCATTACTAAATCAGTTACCTTCATATCTTACATCTCTTTTAAAGCTCAAATCTATCTCTTATAAGACACGTGCACAGGAATATTTGACTCTTGAAACTCCCTTCATTAACACTGAACTTGGGAAATTAGCTTTTAGTTTTTATGCACCAGACAAGTGGAACAGCCTGCAGGAATTGCTGAAACTAAAACAGTTGGTTTCACTCAATCATTTTAAGTTTTTATTGAAGGACATGGTAACAGTGGAGTGTTCCTGTTTCTATTGATCTGTAAAGATGCTTTATGTTATATGTATATGTATGGCTTTATGTATTTTCTATATATTGTGTTGTTATATCGTGTGTCTCTGTGATGCTTTATTGTTATTGTATTGTGTCAGGGCGTCATTGTAAAAGAGGGCACCCGCTCTCAATTGACCACCCTGAATAAATAAAGGTAAATAATGAAGGGGCGAGGTGACCTGCAAGGGTGGAGGAGCGGAGGGAACGAGGCGGGGTTTGGAACCTGACTAGAGATTGCAGATAGGGAGGGGCAGTCTGATGTACTGCTCTGTAGGCGAGTACCAGAGTCTTGAAGAGGGGAGTGACGTGGGAGAAGTACAGGGATTGTGCTGTAAAGGTCTGATGGCAGAGGCAGGTAGCCCGGCCAGAAGAATGTTGAAGAAGTCCAGGAGGGAGATGACAAGTGCCTGGACCAGGAGTTGTGCAGCTTCCCTCAGGAGAAAGAGGGCCTACAGAAGAACCTACAGGAGCAGGTTGTCACTGCAGTGTAGGCAGAGCAGGACAGCTGGTTGTTCAGGATCACCCCTAAGTTCTTGGCAGTCTGAGAGGGAAACACAGTGGTGTTGTCAATGGAGATGGAGAGGTTTGTGAGAGGGCAATCTTTCCCTGGGAGAAAGAGTAGCTCCGTCTTGTCAAGATTGAGCTTGAGGTGGTGCGCAGACATCCAAGCACTGATGTCTTTGAGACATGCAGAGATGCGCCCATCAATTTGTGTATCTGAGGAGGGTAAGGAGAATTAGAGTTGAGTGTCGTCAGCATAACAGTGATAGGAGAAGCCATGAGAGACGATCACATGGCCGAGGGATTTAGTATACAGAGAGAATAGCATGGGCCCCAGGATTGAGCCCTGAGGGACACCGGTGCTAAGTGTGCAGGATCTGGACAGAGATCACCTCCATGAGACCTGGTATGAGCGGTTAGACAGATAGGATGCAAACCAGGAGTGTGCAGATCCAGTGATTCCCAGTTCAGATAGGATGGAGAGAAGGATTTGGGGGTCAACTGTATCAAAAGCAGCAGACTAGTCAAGGAGGACAAAGACAGAGGAGAGGGATGAAGCCCTGGCAGTGTGCAGGGCCTCTGTGACAGCAAGGAGTGCAGTCTCAGCAGAGTGAGAAGCCTTGAAACCGGATTGAAGAGGGTCCAGGAGGTCATTCTGGGAGAGATAGAGAGAGAGTTGGTAGGAAACTGCTCGCTCAAGGGTTTTGGAAAGAAAGGAGAGAAGCCAAGCCAAGTCAAGGGAGGGTTTCTTAAGAAGAGGCTTGACTCTGGCAGTCTTTAGAGCAGCTGGAACAAGGCCCCAGGACAGGGTGGAATTGATAAGGGCAGTGAGGAAGGGAGTGTTGTTGGTGGAGATGGTTTGGAGAAGAGTAGAAGGGATAGGATCAAGGGGGCAGGTGGTGGCTCGGTTAGACCTGACAAGTGTGAGGACATCTTCTGGGGAGAGGGTAGAGAAGGAAGCAAGCCCAGGGAAAAGGGGCAGAGAAGCAGGTTTGGAGTAAGGAATAGTATTGTTGGCTGGATGATGGACGGAACAGCTGATGTCATGCACCTTAGCAAAGTAGGTGACAAAATCATCAGCTGAGAGGGAAGAGGGAGGGGGCGGGGAGGGTGGGTTAAGGAGGGAGGAGAAGGTGGAAAACAGTTTACTGGGGTTGGAGGCAGAAGACTGGATTTCATTTCAGTAATGAAGAAGGAAGTCTTTGCTGTTGACACAGCAGAGGTGAAGTTGGAGAGGAGAAGGTGGTAGGCAGCGAGATCGTCAGGGTGCTGCCCGAAGCTCTGTTCTATGAGTTTGCAGAGATTCAGACAGCCAAGGAGTGGGTGGAGAGGATCGAGCTGGTTTAGTGGTTAGTGGGCAGAGAGAGTCAAGAGAGGAGGAAAGACAGGATAGAAGAGTATTGGAGGCCTCCTCAGTGGACAGGAGAGAGAACTGCTCGGCTGAGGGAAGCGAGGAAAGGATAGCAGAAGAGAGCGAAGTAGATGAGAGAGTTTTTAGGTTGCACTGGGTGATGATAGTGTGAGTGGATGTTGAGTGGGAGGTGGGGGGTGAGATGGGAAGGGAGAAAGTTATAAAGTGACGGTCAGACACAGGAAGAGGGGTAACGGTAAGGTTGGAGGTGCAGCAGGATCTGGTGAAGATGAGGTCAAGCAGGTTCCCTGCCTTGTGAGTCGGAGGAGATTGAGAAAGGGAGAGGTCAAAAGATGAGAAAAAGTTAAGGAAGGACAGGGATTGCAATTTCTCTGGCTGAATGTTGAAGTCACCCAGACGAATGAGTGGAGTGCCATCCTCAGGAAAGAAGGAGAGGAGGACATCCAACTCATCAAAGAAGTCACCAAGCTGACCAGGGGGATGGTAGATTACCACAATGTTGAGCTTGATAGGTAGAGATACAGAAACAGCATGGAATTCAAAAGAGGATATTGAGAGGTGTGAAAGAGGAATGACGGTGTAAGTCCACTTGGGTGAAATGAGGAGTCCAGTGCCTCCCCTGCGGCCAGAGGCTCTGGGGGTGTGAGAGAAAGAATAAGCAGCAGAGAGGGATGCTGGGGTGGCAGTATTTCCAGGTATGATCCAGGTCTCAGTGAGGGCCAGAAAGTGGAGAGATTGAGATAGAGCATGGGCTGAGATGGTCTCAGTTTTCTTAACTGCCGACTGGCAGTTCCAGAGTCCTCCAGCAATAGCAAGAGAAGGACTGCTGGTGCAAATTGGGTAAATACGATTACATGGGTTCCTACACCTGGAAATAGTGCCATGTCTACAGGGCCTATGACCTGATGTTACAACAGGGGTGGGAGAGAGACATAGTGTAGCAGACAGGAAAGCAGTTAAGTAGGAAAGCAGTTAGTAAGAAAGCAGCTAACTAGGAAAGGTACTAGCCGTGTGTCCCTATTCTCTGGCCTACCCTCGATTGACTCCCGCAGATAGACTCCATAGTCTTTGTGCACCTGGAGTCTTCGTGCGCAGAGGTTGACGCTACAGCTGACGCTGTAGAATGACTGTACCAAAAAGTACTGGATCACCAGAGGAGTTCAAGCCACTCCCAGCAATTAACAAATACTTGAACACCAACTGGCCTTCTCCAGCCAAGCACTTTGAAATTTCACTGGTTTCACCTAAACTAGTTTCAGCACCAAACCAAACACTTTCAAATTAAACACCGATTTAACTAAAACAGATAGCACAGTAACAAACAAATAGCTCACCAAGTGCTGCTAGATCCCAACAAAAAGTGCTCTACTGAACCAAGCTGAGATAAAAACAGAAGAATCTACACTGCAGACAAAATGTATCACCAGATCATTCAGAGCAGAGTAGAATTTTGTCTAGTATCAAACAGCAATGGTTCAGCACAGTTTGTTAAATCTTCATTTGCATGTACTCCAGAGCAAGAGCAAGTAGTGATTTACTGAATAGGATAGTATTGCTGATTGGCAGGGAAGGTAGAGGTCAAGGCCGCTCACGCTGCTTTTTGTGCAGCACATTTTACTGCTGCATATTTTACTACGGTACCCGCCCACACCCACAAAAACCTTTGTACCATGCCCGCCCACCAGACTGCATGTAGGCCCTCACATATACAGGTGCAGACAGTTTAATCTGAGCTGTGGTGCTGCCAAATTGCATTGTGAAAAGCTCACATCATAGCCGCGCTTTCAAACATGCTCATCTGCGCCCACCCACAGTCCCACGCTGCCAAGATCTGTTGCCGGACTCTTGGGACCCGCTGGCAGACCTCTGTTTCAGAGGATCTTGCTCTTGTTTTTAACCTGTCAAAATGTCATACACATTGGTACCAACAAGCATAACTCATGAAGGATAGTTGTGGTCAAACTGTGCCTGACTGTTGTTCTTATTATGTGTTTCTAGTCCCAGGCAGCTGAATTGATTCAGAGAAATCAGACCTGCAGAGATTTACAAAAGGAACTCAATGCTCAGAAGAGATGCCTTTTGGAAAAGGAGTCAGAAGTGAGTGAATAAATACATAAAAAGATTATGTAGAAGTTTCAGATAAATACACCATATAGGAGTATAGAGAAATTTTTATCCAGTAGCTATCATTGGAACGTGGTCACACAGTCTTCTGATTCATCAATTGGAGAAAAGCCATTATAATGGCAGATTAAGACAAAGCCCATAAGCAAAACCCCCTTTTGTTTTTTTTTTTACTAATGTCAAAACCACTGCTTCTCCCCTCCAGGTCCAGTCTCTGAAGCAGCAGCTGGACAATTCACACAATGACCTGGATAACCTTATAGCTAGCATCTGCACCAAAGAAAATGACTTCCGGGATCAAAAGTAGGATACTGAACCTCCACACTCTTTCAGCACCAACAACTGTGTGCATGCCACCTCTCAAAATTCTAGTAATGTCTAAGTGGAGCTTTTACTTGTGTGTGTGTGTGTGTGTTTGAAGGCTGTGGAAGCAAACAGAGGCAGATATACAGCGCAATGAAAATACTTGCTGGAGGCTGGAAGACTCCTCTACGACACCACTTCAGCTGCTGCAGAGCGAAGAAAGTACACCCCACAAGGTAATACTATATATTTGAATCTTGTCTTGTCTATTTGGACTGTGCACACCAATGCTAACATACCATATCTTACTTCTAAGTTTCTTTGTGCTGCTGTTGACCAGCAGACAAAGGCAGCAACTGTGACCACCCTTGTGTTGAGGTAATAGGAAACAGACCTGTACATGCATGTGGATATGCCACGTGAGTCACATAACATATGGCACACTGAAACCTGATGATGTTTGCACTTTGGCCACAGGAGTGTCCTGATCATCACAAAGCAGTAAAGACTCTGCTGGACACTCAGGAAGAGTGTGAGAGGCTCAAAGAGGAGATCTGTGAAACCCTGAAATGCCTAGACAAAGAGAGAAGGTAAAGGGCCTGCAACGTCACTCAACGTCAAATTAAAACCTTGTATCTCCAAAATGTCAGGAACTAATTAACACAGCACTGTTTTTAGCTTGACGACTTTGAGTTTGTCCAATGAGTTTTGTATAGGCTTCATAAACCCACAGCTCATTGGATTTACAAGGTTTTCACATGACACTAGCAATAATATAATATAATATAATATATAATTTTCTTTGTACAGAGATCATGATTTTATATAGTAGCTCAGTTATGTGAATTATGTTTTATTTTGCTCATCTGTTTACAGTAAGTGTCATGAGATGAACGAAAAACACAAGGCAAAACTGAATCGAGCCAAACTGAAATTTGATGATGAAACCAAGTGGCGTGATGAGAAGATGAAAAACCTAGAGAGAGAGTTGTCCTTGTGTGCCCATTCATTAGCAAAGGTAAATCTGTAGTTTTATCCTACTTTACACATGTACTGCAAGTAGCCAGGGTGTTATGGGGTGAGATTTGTGCCACCTGACAACTTTTAAATCATGTGTTCTGAATTTGTATGTGATCAGTAAAATTGAATGTTGGCATTTGAAGCTGATTTTTTTGAAAATTGAACTTGTATTTACTTAGATTTTCAGTTCCAGTTTAATTGAAAAATTACTGATATATACAATTTTAAAAACTCAAAAGAAAAAAAAGCAGAAAGAAAAGCAGTAGCTTGCAGATATAATCAAACTGGCTTCAGAAGACCTAAGAATCTGGGATTCTGTTTTGGTGGATCAATTTTTTTCCCTTGCTTGTATTTAAATATATATTTACCAACAGATAAAAATAAATAATTTAACTTTTCAGGATCCTTTTTCTAAGTTCTAAACATGTTTTCTTCTCCTGTTTCTATCTCAATATATTGACTTAGTGAGCAAGCTAACAGGCTATCAACTAGCTTATTGCAGAAATACTGGAAGGGCTCACTAGCTGCTGAGTCGAGCAGTGTATCTCAGTTGGTGCAGTGGTAGTGCCAATGCTTAGACACTGTGATGGTGTGGCTTCACGCCTCATGCCCAAGTCCCTGTTTCATGTTACATGGCTTTTACCAACTGGGCAGGAATGTAGCTCTGCTACATTTTCAGAACAAGCCTAACCGTTTTTTAGTTTCACATTCACAGTTTGTTTATGAATTCCACATCTTGTACAGCTTATCCTTCGTATCTGGCCTTTCATAGCTGTAAATGCAAAGTTTAAATCACAGCAGCCTTTTTATACAATGAAGATGCTAATCCTGTTTAATTCCTGCATTGGCAATGTCGTCGAATATACAGAATGATCTGATATAAAACTAGAGATGATGAATGATGAGTGAAACTGACTGTCCTTCCTCTCCAGGAGAAAGAGCTTATCATAAATATGACTGTGGAAAATGAGAAACTGCTGATTGAAAAGAGGACGTTACTACAACAGCTTAATGAAGAGGAGCACATCAAGAATGACAGTATTTTAACAGCTTCTTTATCCAAATACAGGTACTGGACTTATACTATCACTCAACACTTTAATGAAGAAACATAACAAAAACAAGACCACTCATCAATAATCAAAGGCAATTGCTAATGTAATTGCCAGAGCCATCCACTAATCTTCTGCACATTTAGACTATCTGTGTTCAATTTCCTTTAGACTGACTAAAAGAGATGTCCATGTTGTCATCTCTAGGGTGGATTTCCTGGAGATGGAAAACAAGAGGCTGGGAAACAAAATACTTCAGATGTCCAATCAGCTGGCTGTACTGGAACGCACTCTGCAAAACATGCGGTCACTTCACTTTGCTGAGGTACTGGAACAGTCAAATCTGATTCATCTAGAGTTGTTCAGTCATGCTTTACTTTGGACACTTGCTCCGGGACCTGTTTACTGTACATTAATCTCATTTTTTGCACATGTCTACACATTATGCTCTGGCCAATATGTATGTTGATCAACACACACAAAGCTAGTACAGAGGATGAGGAGAGGATTGGTACCGTTACTATATTTAGTGTACCTTGATGTGCCCTAATTCAGACCATAAGAACTGAGGCAACAAGGCAGTAAAGGTATGTGTGGAGGTAAATCAGCTGCCTTCCCGTCTATCCATGATCATGATCTCTAAAGGAGGACATGACTGATAGGCAGAGAGACCAATATGATTTTTGAAATTATACAACATTAATCTACCCTGTTTGTGTTTTCTCAGGAACTGAAGAAAATATCTAATCCTCAGCATGTTTCCCTCACATCCAGCCCTCTGCAACCTTCAAGGTAGGTTTGAATCCCTATTCAAAACTTCAGCAGTACTCATTTGCATGGCAAAATAACAGGAGATCACCATTTAAATGAATGTGAACTTTGATCCGTAGTGTGATGATGCCTGAGTCCTCTGAAATCCGGGGCTTACTGGACAATATTGAGAGCAGTAAGACCAAGCAGACAGAAGTGACTTCATCCCCTCTCTCTGCTGTGACTATGAGGCCGGCAGAGATGGGCTACCTGAACCTGACCTCCACAAACAGCCGCTCAGACCAATCGGCTCCCTCAGGCTTCCTCAGCAGCACAGACAATAGCTGTTCCTGAGGTTTCTGTCCATCTTCAACATGAATGCATAGAAAACAATATTTTATTTTCTAAATAAACGAACTAAACCATAACAATTTCCCTTGTTCTGCAAAGTTTACTTTTAGTTGAAATTCCAAGTTCATTCTCAACACACCAGACTCTGATAACCTGCACCTAACCAGATTTATGACTACCAAAAAGCTTTTATTTTCCCCCAGTCATGCAACACACACATCACACATTGCCGCCGTCTCCCTCATTCTTTTTCTATTTGGAACATGCACACACACATTCATTTTAAATTATTTATTGTGCATGTTGTTTTGTTACTCTATTTTTGTTACTCTATTTTCCTCCAATCCTTCCACCAATGTATTTTCTGTTTGGTTGTATTATCATCTTGTTTTTTTTGTCTTTTAAGGTGAGATGTTTTGATATTTTGAAGCCCCTTGGCTGTTTTGTCTTACCTACACAATCTGTATTTTTTTCTATTCTTTAGATGTTTTAGCAATTTTATATTTTCATATAAATAAGTGTAACTAAACAGGTCTGAAGGTAAATGACAAAATTACACATTTGCCAGAACCATTTTTCTTGTCATCCCCGCGACAGCAGGGGCTCAAAGGATCACAATGTCAGGCGGTCGGTCGGTAGGTCACTCTGTTCACCACTTTTGGTCACGTGGGTGAAAGTGTGCCGCAGATTGCAGACTCTCAATCGGGAGACCCAAGTTTGAATCCTGGCAGAGATGCTTCCACAAAATTTCATGTCGTCGGACTGTTAGACTCTCAGGGCCCTATTTAAACGATCTGTAGCGCATGGTCTAAAGCGCATGGCGCAAGTGCATTTAGGTCGTGTCCAAGTCCACTTTTGCTAGTTAAACAGCGCATAATCTGGGCGCAAAGTAAGGCGCAATGCGCAAAGGGGTTGTACTAACCCTTAATTAATCATAAGTGTGTTTTGGGCGTAACATGAACTCAACCAATCAGAGTGTCATCTCCCATTCCCTTTAAATGCCAGGTGCGCTTGCACCTTGGCGCATTGCTATTTAAATGGCGGATCACTCAGCTTTTGTCTGGACTACAGGCTTCTGCAGCCAAGCAAAGACCAACAGACCGCATCAGTAACCTAATGTAGCCTATAGGGAAAAACACCACAGCCTACCTCAAAACTTCATCTTTGGAAAAAAACATTGCAACGAAATCAGCATCTGTGTATATTTAATATATTGAAGTAATGGCTATGCCTATTTTAGAAATTCAGAATTTCGAAAATACAATATATACGGGGAAACGGAGGCGTAGCCATTACTTCAAAATATCAAATATTACAGGCACATTACCAAACGTGCTTGAGCAACAAAACGGCACAAAGAACTGAGCAATTAAATGATAAAACAATAACGAACTATAAGGTATTTAAAAAAAAACATGACAGGCTCTTTCAATCATGAATTTACTGCATGGAATCCTTGGAATGCGCCATTACGCAGCGCTCAGCTCACGTTTCCTATGGCCTACCTTACAGTGTTATATAGTGTTAAATCATAGGAAATAACCAGTATGGATAACATTTGCTAAATGTGAAATATTTGTAGATGTATAATGAGCTCTGTCCATTAAATCCTTTTGGGGACGTGCTTTACGCACGGATGTCCCATGGAAATACAGAAGCACAATATTACGCAATTAATCTTTCAGTTTATCCACAGACAGAATATCTCACGTTTCATGGCCATGAGCTCTGTCTCATCACACTGTTGTTCTAAAGGTATGCAATCATATGTGTGAAATTACGTGGAGTTTTGATTGCGCTGAGTTGGTCAGTGGAAGAAAGGAGGAGAAGGAGAGGGGGAGACTTCACATCTGTCTACCAACGCCCTGTCGCCTGTCATACTGGTGTAATTTGTGGGTATGTTGCAGGGAGAAAATTAAAAAAAATGTATTTTGGTACAGTACTCGTTTTTTAGAATTCTGAAAAGGCCTTTACTATTTTGCATGGTAATGTGTGTGTGTGTGTTTGAGAGAGAGAGAGCGAGAGAGAGGCGCATCTTACTATCTGAATAATGCACCCTTTAAATAGCAGGAAAATACTGCGCCATTGACTTTAGACCAGGTTTTTGTTGGTCAATGGCGCAATCGCTTTACGCTGCCTCAAGATAGCAATGTGCCAACAATGCGCCTGACCACACCTCATTTTAAGACCAACACGCCCATGGGCGCAAAGATGGGCGCAAGTACATTTGCTATTTAAACAATGTGGGCGCTGGGCATGAAAATGACAACTGCGTCAGTTGGAAACTAGCAATGACACCTGGCTTTGCGCCCAGTTTAAGATAGGGCCCTCAGTCTTGTTTTAACTAGTTTTTACTACTTTGTATGTGCTATGGTACTGAACCAGTTTTATCTCTGTGGTGTTTCAAGCTTTTTTTCCAATTTTATTCTGTTTTATATGCAGTGGTGGTGGGAATCCCTTAACAAGTTGCTCATGCTAGCTAGGAAAATGTTTTTCACTGAGTGGCTGTTTGGCTAGCAGGGGAGGGTATCTGTTCCCAGGGTCCTATGTTCCCAGGGTCCTAAGTTCCCAAGGTCCTTGACCAGTTTCAAGTTAAAATATTTCATAAATATTATCCAGTTTTTTTTTATTGGAACAAGGCCTCAAAACAGCTATATAAACACAACAAAAACAATTTTATTTGATTTTGAAGGAAAAAAATTGTTATATCTGTGGTGTTCCGGGTCAAATCTGACGTGGCAGAGAATATTAAAGAGTCTGGGTGGTTCTGTGGATAAAATTTTACTCAAACTTGACTCAAACTCTTGTTTGGGTTGGGTTTGATCCACAAAACTACCCAGAATGTTTTATTGCTGCATGCCATACTATTAAAAACCAATGTTCTCTGTGGGTCAGATTTTACCCTATTTTTTATGATTTGATGATTTGGTTTGATGAGATTTTCAACAGCAAAGTAAATGTGGCCTTTGGGCCAGAAAAGTAAATGTAGATTTTGTGATTTTGTGGTTTACTTTACAACTTTACTTTATTCACAAAACAGTATTCCACTTTCCGTTCCACTGGCATATGATATTAATTTATTTATTTATTGTTAAAAAAAGAAATCTGTGTGCACGCTGCGCATTGTTTGAAATGTCTAGAGACACCCCTAGTGCGTGCTATGTGCCCTTTTTTCATTTTTCGCCCCTGCCCCTATGAAAGTCTCTGCATGCCACTGTTCTATTGTAACAATATCACTGCATTGGTAAGGAGGATACTAATAGGAGGGCTACGGTGTTCTAAGATGGGTAAAACACTACTGTAAGAAGGTGCTCTTTGGTCAAAAAATTGGGGAAAAGCAAGAATTGTCAAAAAAGGGCGAATCCAAGGCACTCTTCATATGATTAAAGAGCTTTAATCAAAGGCTAGTTCATGGTCGAACAGATAAAATCAAGCCAACATGTTTCAGCCACACGGCCTTCATCAGGCCATACCTGTAGCAATGAAAGCAGTTCACCTCACATACCATATATAACATAGGTTGACAATCTAATGACAGCTGGTCAGCTGGTGAGATAGTAAGGCAATTACCAGGTAAGGCCATCAATATTGACCTATCACCACCAGAGGTTAGTGTATACATCTATCTATTAACAAACATACATGTCATATCAACACATACACACACAATATATAAATCATTGCATTGGTATTTGGACAGCAGTGAGATGTCAGTCACAGCTAAAAATAGGTGTTCAAAAGGTGTTCAAAATCAACTATAGATAAATGCAGAAAAACTAAACAAAAACAAACTGGATTAAATTAGATACTTAAGTCATGATGTCATGTTTTATATATCAGTTAGAAGACAGATGTGAAGTGTGAGAGTTAAATTCAAAAACATGTATACTAGGCTAGTTTTCACCTAAGGAAGCATTAAGCTATGACCTTTGGTGATTCCATGACTCCAACCATTTGATAAGTTCCCTCAAGTGTAGGCCTATTATATTGAGAGCCATACGGCAGTGCTGGGGAACAGAAAACCCCTTTGATGAGTTCCCACAATAGCCCATGTCATATTAAGCGAATACAGAGCTGGGGAACATTTTTTTTCAGGTTCCCATTATGTGCTATATAGAGCTGGGGAACATAGGACCCGCTAACATAGGACCTTGGGAACAGAGGACCCTGGGAGAGCACATATGTAGAACTGGGGAACATAGGACCCTGGGAACATAGGAATGACTCCATGAGCTCTCCTCCATCTGGACCCGACAGAGCAGCAGATCCAGTTACAGTAGCCTACTTCTTGGGCAGCAGATGCGACTTGGGTCCCGGTTGGCCCTGCTGGAGACTGACTGGACTGGGGCGATGCCTACCTTACCCGGCCGGCTGTCAACTTGCCCACGACAAGAGAGGACACAACTGGACTTCAGAACATGGTCAACAGTGGTGAGAAGACAACCTATGGCAGGTTGTTATGTCATTTATTCCGTAAAATGCACAGACTAGTCACTATTAGCCACTAGTGCTTATGTTTTAGTCACTAGACACAATTTTGCCAGTTAGCCTACTAGTCACTATTGTAATTTTACTAGTTGCTGTAGCCTATATAGCCTGGATCTAATTTAATAGGTAAGCTAGGCTACATGTGATTGACTAATTTGACAAAGTTGGTTTTTACTAGCCACTTTTATATTTTTACTACAATTTAATTATATTTATTTCAGATTTTATACCCATTTGAGGGGAATTTGTAATTTATGAGGATTTTATCATGAATAGCCTATTGGTGCAGACTTCCCCTAAGGTGCAGTTAGGTACAATTATCAACCAAGGTATTTGACCTAGGTTGACACAGGTTGTCACAGATAGCGCATGGTCTTACCGGAAGTCCAAACTCCACCAGCGAGCACAACTCGATCAACAAAGATCCTCTTTCGGTGCACGGCCAAGGACTGATATATGAAGAAAGAAAAGCCAGCACTCATAATGTTCTTTTGTCTTTTAATTAAATGGGCAGCTATAGAGCACAAACGATGGACGTGTTTCAGCAATAAGCCATCATCAGCGTTGTCTTACCGGAACAAGTTTCTGATACCCAATTGAGTCACAGAAGTTCCTATGGAGGTTAAATCCATGCAGCAAATTTGTATGCATTTTTATGATACCAAATTGCTCGCCAGTGATAATAAAAAACAACAATTTCACATTTATTTTTCAATTTTTTTCTTCTAAATTGTGGATAGATAGCTACTGCATTGTTAATTATTTGATGCTTTCAACAAACCTCTTCCTATCAAAGAAAGTATGATCTTGTTTATTGATTGAATAACTGCTGTCTTCAATAGATACTCTTAAAATTGAAATCCTATTTGATAAATTTCATGTACAAAACCTAGGGTGATGTAGTCAAGTTATTTTACATAGACAGTATTATTTTTTTTTTAACACTACCTAATCAAAACTAACAAAAAGCTTTAAAAAAAAATCCTTTATATTAGAAAAATGAGCTAAAAAGTGGTTCCGGCTAACACATTTCATATTTATGTATGACCAACAGGGGTCAGATAAGACCCACAAAGTCCACAAGTATAACAGAAACTCCAATCAATTCAAAAACAGATTTTGTTTTTATTAAAATGTATAAATCTTTTTTTTTTTGCCACCAAATAGCCAACAGTATACTGTATATTACAATTACTACAATTACAGCACATTTAATAATGTTTAAAAACAAATAAAAACAAATATTTCCCTCCCTCATTTCGCTCACTTGAGAGTTAAGCTTTATATGTTTGTAATGACATGTTAGGATTATTCTAATGAAAAATAAAATTCTCATTATGTGTCCTTGTGTCCTACATGACACATTTGACGTAATATCTAAAGGCCCAAGAACGTGAGGACAGAGGACAGATAAAGATCCCGGAAGTTTACCGACTGCTGAGAATACTTCAGGTAGTGACTTACCTGGCAAGAACGAAAGGGAAGCCCCAACATTCATTACAAGAAAAACGCATCACATCCAAACAGTCAATGCTACAGAGACAGTGGAAACAGTTAATTGATCTTGTGATCTTGTGAAAACACTCATCCGAGTTTGTACTGGCAGGAGGATGAGTAGATAATGACTTAATTTAAATTTTTGGGTGGACTATTCCTTTAAGACATACTGTACTTGAACTTAAAGGATAACGCTGGTGTTTTTTAATGCGTTTCTTACTGTCAACAAATCCTATGAAAATAACAAAATCAGCAATGATTTTGTTGTGCCAGCAAGTCTCGTCCATGTAGCCGGTGCCCAATGAAGCCATGTCCCAGCAGCCATAGAAGTCCATTGTATAAAAAAAACGATTAAAAACATGTCACAGAGCCATGCCGTTGCTCTGGGCAGCATATTTCATCATCGATGCACTGGGCCAGCCGACTTTTTCCTCAAACAACAATACAATAAGCCGGCTGTAAACACGTTTGCGATCTCAGGAAAGTAGTTCCATAGCACTGCAAATAGTCCCCAGCGTAATGAAGACTTTGTTCCCATTTGAATTTGATTTGGTAATAACTACAACAGTCTGACTTTTCATGGTAACAGTTAGTGATTTTTAAAATTGAAACTATGTCTTGGTGAGCTGTATTTAAAGGTTTTTAGTTTACCATTGGAGCCAATGACTTCCGGGTTGAAGGCTAAAAAGGGAACGTGGGAAGTCATAAAGTAATGGGAGTAGAGCAAACGCATTGTTGATTTTGTTGACGGTAAGAAATGCATTAAAAAACACTGGCCTTATCCTTTAAGCAATAGGGCAAAGGCAACTGACTAGTTCTGACTGCACAATCTGATCGGTCAATTAAGCGCTCCAACTGTGCTTCAAATCAACATATCAGCACACCTGGCCATGCTCAAATGAAAAATGCCTTATCACTGTGAATATTACCCCGCCATTGATACAAATTCTGGCATATAACCATCGATGAATGGATGCAAGAATTGGATGAGTTTGAGACATGAGAAGATTGGCATAACAGGAGGTAGGTGATGCTGTCAAATGAAGACCTTATAACTGCCACCACCATGTTCTTGTCTGACATGATTTCCTATATATATAAACAACAGTTTGCTCATTTTTATATACACACTGTCTTTATCAGTAGCAAAATTTTGAATAAACTGTTTTGCTAGCAAACTGCGCAGGTTATGGACTGATGGATGTGTGGTGTGTAGGCTATGGTAGCCTACCTTTTACCCTGATGATACATTTTGTTTATGTGGCCACAAACATTCATGCATATAGCTGTTGTATAATCACAATTATGCCAACGGACAACCTCTCATATATGTTATGGAGTGTGGGCTGAAGTTCTACTTTCCCCCCCATAATGGCTCAAATCGCTTAGTACTTCAGTGTTTATTTGGTGCACCATAACAAAAAATTGGACATGGGGATTAACAAAGGCAAAAAAAAGCATTTACAAAGTATTTACAAAAGCAAACCACTAGAAAAATAGAGACAGCAATGGCAGCAATGGTCTGGGCACAGCCAACCCAGTTTGCTGTAACTGTGGAAGCTGTCTATTTATATAGCCCTTTATCACAAGCCTCAAAGGCATTTACATACCATCATTTACCATACTACATCATATATACTACAAATATATACACATCATATACATCCCATACTATGTCATATACACACAAGATTCAAACCCACAACCTTCTTGCTGTACTAACCAATGATCCACCGTGCCACCCAAAGGATGAGCCCCTTTTCTACTCAATTGGAGATACCATTTACCCACAAACAATTGCTCAACCAAACACATGCATGAAAAACTTACAAATAATAATAGTTATAGTAATAGTTAAATAGTTATAGTAATAGTTAATTAGTTAATAATAATTATTATTACTATTATTATTATTGATAATAATAATAATAATAAAACAATATAATAATATTACATACTATTAAGTTAAACAATTGTTTAAAATAATAAATTCACATAATTCTTCATGATTATAAATTGTGGAATATACCACTTCACTGCGCATTCATGTGGCGGGAAAGGCACAATATAGCCAATCTGTCTGTTTAGGACCCAATAGAAACCACAGAACTACAAGAGAGACCAGCAACAGAACACAGCAAACACAAGGCAACATGATCGTGTTTCCATTTCCTTGTAAAACATAAGTATAATAAAATACATCTGATTTGATGGTACTTTGGTGTCTGTCATTCTTACAACACCCATGGCTAGTGAAGGCCTTTTCTGTCACAGTGTAATATTGCTTAATTACATTGCTTACTCTTCAAGCTTTTAATTCAATACAAATTTTTAGTAGAAAATCTTGCTCAATAAGTGCTTCCAAATTGTGGCCCCTTTAGCCACACTATGCTGTCCGGAGTGTGTCATAATGTTTTGGTGCCCATAGTAGGCGGGCGATATGTATGTCACTCCGGTGGCCAATATTTTTGTCCCAGCAGTACTCAGGAGAGAGCAGCCTGCTGGGTTTATGGAGCCACAGGTACTTGTTGAGATGACTCTCATCGTGCCACAGAGCCTCCACATCGTTTAGTTTGTCCTCCATGATGCTTTGGTAGCAGGCCTCAGTCATGAGCTTCACACTCTGCCATGAGCCTCCGAAGACAGCGGCATGGTAGTAGAAATCCCCAGTTTGCATGTAGGCCTTGGACTTGGGGTTGCGGTCATAGGTGAACATATTTTTTGGAAGGCGGTAGTAGTGGGCATGAAGCAAAGCCACAGAATCCCCCAGAGCCTCCGAGCCAAATCTCCCTGTAAACACCTGGTCCACATCAAAGCAGAAGACGTAAGTGCAGTTGTGACGAATTTCTGATTCTATGACATCTGCTATTGTCTTCATGCGCATCATAGAGATGTCCTGCCATCTGGAGTGCCTTTCCACATTGATAACCTTCAAGCTTCGCTTAGGGGCAAGCTTGATGTCTGGTACCTTCTCCGGTAGATCCGTAAATACATAATACGTCACTGGTAAACCCACCATGAAATGATGTTCTGAAGATTTAAGGAAAGTCTCAAGGTAGGCATCCAGGTACCTTGGGTGGAAATAGGGATAAGAACAACTGAGCTGCAGTTTCAGAACATTTGTTTGATGCATTAAAACAAAAGAATAATGATAAAATTATCATATTCAGTATCATAATATAATAGGTACAACTAATAGGTACAACTATCATATACATATATGCATTCATGTGTTCAGGTCTACTGACCTTTTATCCTAAAGGATTATTTATTGTTTGGTATCATAGTGCCGCCGTTGCTACGCCGTAGGGGTCTATGGCTGCACAAGCATTTATAGTTCTGTGTTGGTGATTCTGCGCATAGACCACTGAAACGCTAGATGGCATTGCCTTGCTTGGTTAGCACTGAAGTAATAACAACAGAAGTAGTAGTGTTTACATTCTCTGAAACTCATGTTCTAGGATATTTATCAAAGGTAGTTTGGAAAGAGTAGGGGCCCAAAGATGGCAGAGCGACAAGAGAAAACAGGGGCAGTGCTTCCTTGGTTGCAAAAAATCACTAAAAAAATGAATAGAGGTGGCACATCTTCTTCCGCAGAGTCCATAAATGAGCTCTGCGTGCACACCATGATTTGCTACTTGAACCCCACACACAACGACCCCTTCTCCCAACCTTGTCTGCTCCTTAAAATATTTCTCCATTGCGAATAAAATCAAGAGAACCTATACTAAACCACTGGAAAGTTCTCCAAATACATCCCATATTTAAGGACAGACCACACTTCACCTTTTCCCGGAACGCATCTATCAGGAACGTTCTGCAAGACCCCATCCTACACATGTACAGCACACCATAGATGATCAACCATTCCCCTCTTGCCACTTTCCTTGTGCACACTGTTCCCACAGTCACCCGAAACTAAAACATTTGAGTTACCTCCCAACCTTCCCATAACTCTCAAGTCACTCACATCATGTGTATCTTCAGGTGTTATTTACGCCATTCAATGTCCCTGCCATCTTACCTACATAGGTAAAACCAAACACATTCTCCGTACCCGAATCACGAAACATATAAGTGTGATCAGACGCAAGGATGACTTCTCATCCTTGCGTCCATTGTATCCAACTAGTCCATAGTGCAGAGGACATTTGTTTCTGTGCCATAGAGAAGATATCCCCACATTTTAGAGGAGGTGACTTTAAACAAGCTGTCACACCAAAAGGAGGCATGATGGATATCCAGACTTAACACAGTAGCTCTATATGGACTGAATGAACAATTAGACCTCATGCTTCCTCTAACTGTATTTTCTTTAACTTAAATTTTAATATTAATCATAAACATCGCACAAAAAGTTTGGAACTTTGTGTTTGGTAGATTGTTTCTCTGTTGTAACAATGCTTCTTGGCAATACATTTTATACCGTTGGAAAGCCTGTTTATTTCCCTTTTAAATGGTGCCTCATTTGTAAGGAACATGCATTTGTGGGATGAGCAGCACAGCTGAGTATGTGGGTTGCGCTCATGTAAAATTTGCCAAATCTTCTGTGCCAATGCCAAACAGCTTATTCTGCTGTTGCTATTGACTCTTGTTTTGAGCTTCCGGTACCCCCAGGTGCTGACAATCAGGTACCTGATTAAACAGGCTTTCCAACGGTATAAAATGTATTGCCAAGAAGCATTGTTACAACAGAGAAATAATCTACCAAACACAAAGTTCCGAACTTTTTGTTTGATGTTTATATGAAATTTAGGCTAATATTTGATATGCTCTTCTGTTCTTTTGTGTGCTAATCTTTATATGCTTGGTACATTAATTTCAGTTTTTGTATATATGTACAGTATATAGCTGTCTACTCTATTTTCACCGTTCCATTTAAGGACTTTTCATAGTATTTGTGCAGAAACAAACCTGCCCACGGCAAACACGGTGAGGGCCACAGACGACCGGTCTCTCTTGTGCTTCTGGTCGTAAATATCGGGGTCGAACATCCCATCCCAGATGATTGGAGCTTTCCAAGATGTGGATGTCTGAACGTCAGTTCTGGACCTGATATGGGAGACCATTTTAAGGTTAAAAACACACTCATAGCAGATACATGAGGAGTGACTAAAGATATCCAATTACTTGTTCATTATCTAAAACTCAAAATGGGACACCATAGCAGTTGTGCGGTCTCCGTAATTCTATGGGTGTCAGGTGCATATTAATGATTATAATAATGATGATAATAAATTACTCTCTTACTCAAGGTCACAAGAAATGGATTTAAAAGTTAAAAAAAAGTTATGCACACATTTTCATGACTGTACCTGAAATGGGGCATGAGATATGCCTGTTCCACTTTTAAGCATTTTAACCAAATATCGCAACACTATGTGGCCAATCAGCACTATATTTGTTCAGTTAGGGCTGCCCTAATACCACTGTACCAAGTTTTGGAAGAATTGGCAGGGTGGTTATGTCTAAATCGGAAATACGTTCTCCAGTGCCCCCATGTTGTTAGAGCAGGAACCAAACCCACAAAATTTTGAGATACCCCTACCCGGGGTAGAACAAAACATGACCTTGTTTTTTTCTAACTTTGACATGTCCCCTTGATGAAATGGATGGTCATAATTTTTCTTTTTACTGCAAAAGTCATTAAATTCATCAATGAAGTGATTCACCACATAGGCAAAAAAGTGCAAAAAAAAAAAAAACGCCTGCCCTGAAAGAGGGAGTACCAAGTCAATCCCATGTCATTTTCTACCTACTGGTTGTATTTACATCATATTTGCACTGATGGTCTACAGGTAGTGTTCCTACACTCCAAAGCAACCAGAATGCAAAAATATGGTTCTATTGTGAATCATCAGCCTTTTATATAAGGCCTTATTATAGGCGGAAATATCAAATAGTTAATTTTTCTGAGAAATACTCACTTCTAATCCTAATCCTAATCTAATAATACTGTAATCAGTACCCAATTATGCTAATAATTCATTTCAGGTAGTCACTGACATTGTCTCATCAAAAACAAGAAGTAATAGTTTGTCACTGAGCACTATTATTGTGACTATCCAGTGAGTATAACCCAAAAAAGTACACAAAAATTCCTGCCTTGTAACAGGGAATACCAAGTTGATCCCATGTTTTTTATCCACTGGTTGTATTTACATACTTCATATTAGCACTGATGGTTCTCAGGTAGTATCTCTAGACCTCAAAGCAACCTTAAATTAACCACAATGTCCAAATCGAGGGCTTGGAGCCAAAGGGGTGTCAGTGCGATTTTGGTCGAATATGAGTATTATATATCAATTGAAAGGTCTTAGTGAGATCTTTCACCATGCACCATGCACCATGTTCTACCCCGGGTAGGGGTAGAACAAATAAACTGCGAGTAATCCGCGCCTATTTGAATGATTACTGGTTTATAAGGAAATTGGACTGCATTGGTGCTTTGGATTGTGGCGCTGGATATCATTGTTGCTGGGCTGGATTGTGTGCCTATGTGTATGGAATGGAAAGTGGAGGAATTATCTGCCGTTTATAATTGAATGAGATGGCTTTGCTGATGTCACACAATTGATTTTGGAAATGGATGAAAACGCTGATGCTGAAGATGTTACTCCTGTTGAGAGTGTTGCAAAAAGTGATATTGAAAAAAGAGAGAAAATTGACTGCAAAAGGTTTTATGCTTCTGGTTGAAAATCTACAAAAGAATCGCAAGTTAAACCTAAATCAAGCCTCTAAAATCAAGCTACGGATTGATAATCTGTTATCTCTCAAAATAACAACTGATATTGTTTGCAGTGTTGAAAAACTTTTAAATGAGTTTAATAAGCTGTGTGATGATGCTGCTGAAACCCACAACTCATTGATGGAAATTCCAATGCCTGAAGAAGAATTCAAAAGGAAACAAACTTGGTTTGAACCTAAAAGTAAAGCAAATGAGAATTTCTTGCATGATATAAAGAAATGGTTGATGGATGCTAAAAAATGTTGTGAAATGGAGAGTGAAAACAAGGATGAAATTCAACCCAATGACAGTATTTCAAATGTCTCTCCATATGGCAAAACTCGGTCCTCATCTAATTCTAAAGCTTCTACTACAAATTCTGCACGTTTAAGAACAAAGGCTGAAAAAGCAGCACTAGTACAACGTATGGCTGCTCTGGAAAAGAAACATGCATTGGAAGCTCAAGAGGAAAAATTGCATTTGGAGCAGGAAAGATTGAGAAGAAAAAAGGAACAATTGGAAATGGAAACTGAATTGGCTGCTACTACGGCTAAATTAGCCGTAGCTAGCAGTGATGTGGGAAGTGTCTCCGCCCCATCTGATGGAGTGAATTCATATTACAGTAAAGAAATGAAATCACAATCAGATAAGGAACAATTACCTCGGTCAGATCCACCATCACAACAACCATTTTCAAAAACACTTGATGCACGTCCTAAAGAAAGGAAACATGCACAAACACAACTAACAGACAACTTCACTCCAATGCAGCAAGTACAATCCTCTCAAAGGTCAAGGAGAGGCAATGCAACCTTCATTAATTCATTCAGTCACCCTGAGTGACTAAGTTGCCTAGTCACTCAGGGTGCTATGGGAAAAGACATGTACAGTTGTTTCACCAACAGAAAGGAGTCCAGGCTGATGCATTTTCTTTTGTTAAAGTGTCTGATGATAATGTACTTCAAAAGCTTAAAGCCCTGAACCCTTCCAAAGCAACAGGTCATGATAACATTCCCACCAGATTTTTACGAGATGCCGCTGAAGTCATCACTCCCTGCATAACCCATATAACAAATTTGTCCATCGAACAAGGCAATTTTCCTCACGGATTCAAACTGGCGAGAGTAACCCCTCTATACAAAAAGGGAAGCAAATTAGAACATGGTAACTATCGTCCTGTCTCCATCCTGTGTTCTTTATCAAAGGTAATAGAAAGGGTCATACATGAACAAATAGACAGTTATTTATCATCACACAATCTTCTGTATGAATTCCAATCTGGTTTCAGAAAATCTCATTCTACAGATACCTGTCTGCTCTATCTAACAGATCACATTAGGAAAGAAGTAGATGTGGGAAAGTATTGCGGCATGGTTATGTTGGATCTCCAAAAGGCATTTGACACTGTAAATCATGATATCCTTTTGATCAAACTAAGGGCTCTGGGCTTTAACAATTCATCTTTACGGTGGGTTAGGTCTTATCTGGGGGGCAGAGAACAGGTGGTGGATGTAAATGGAACCATGTCCATACCACAACCACTAAAATGTGGGGTCCCACAGGGGAGCATTTTAAGTCAGCCTGTGATTGCAATCTGTTCCTTTACGCAGATGATTCAGCTCTCCTAGTCTCTCATCATGATAAATTACAAGTAGAAAAATTACTTAGTTTAGAACTTCATGAAGTCAGCATCTGGTTAGCAGAAAATAAGTTGTCTCTCCATCTCGGCAAAACAGTCGAGAGTCGATACTCTTTGGGTCAAATGCAAAACTAAAGAAGTCTCCTGGGTTCAAAGCGGTAGTAGGTGACTTTGAAGTGACAGCTAAGGAATCAGTTACTTATTTCGGGTGTATTTTAGACAATAAACTATCTGGAGAGAGTATGGCACTAAAAGCTCTCTCAAAGGTCAATCATAAAATCAAATTTCTTGCTAGAATATCCACTTTAATAGATAGAAATGCTCTTGAAATATTGGCAGGGGTCCTTGTGCAATGCCATTTTGATTATGCCTGTACTTCATGGTATACTAGCATCCCTAAGATCCTTAAAAAGAAGCTACAGACCTCTCAAAACAAACTGGTTAGGTTGATTGTTAAACTCCATGCCCAAACACATCTTCTCCCTGCCCATTTTATTAGTCTCAAATGGCTCAGAGTGGAGGAGAGAGTATCACATATTAAAATGTGTATTGTTCACAGGATTGTCAACAATGTGGTACCCAAATATCTATGTAATTATTTTTCTCGGGTTAGCGATGTACACAGTTATCCTACTAGAGGGAGCTCCACTGATTTTGTGCCATGCAGATTCAAAAGCTGGGATGGGTTACCTGCAAGCCTTAAGTCGGTTAGCTCTATTGGAAACTTTAAGTCCTCCTTAAAGAGCTGGCAGTGTGCTGGCAAGAGTAGCAGCTGGACCTAAATATAACTATTAAATTGGTTGAGTTGCAGTAGGTCCTAAATTACCCATCTTGTTTGTTTTAGTTGTTCATGCGTTGCTAGGGTAAATGTGACTGGGTTTGGAGAACATGTGGGTTCTTTTTAAAGCCCGAATGATTTAGACTAATTTAGGTATACGGTTTTACGCTGTATAGTGTAGTATAGAGACATGTATTAATTGTTGAATTGGTTGGATACCTTGTACTGACTATGTATTGTACTGCTGCCTTCTCTCTATTGCCCCTCGCCACCCTCCCCCTACACGCAGGCACGTGCATACGCACATGCGCACTCGCGCGCGCACACACACACACACACACACACACACACACACACACACACACACACACACACACACACACACACACACACACACACACACACACACACACATATTAAGTAATTTATGCATATTATGCTCACATAATCATTCAGTCACTAACAGTTAAACACACACCTACACCCAAAGGACCACAATGGAAATAAGCTCTTGGGCTTTATTGTGTTTTATCCTTTTGACAAATAATGCTATAAAGATATGATGCCTCCTGGTGAGGCTGTGCATATATTATTTATGTATAGATGTCATATATTTTTATATTGTCGATAAAAAATTTCAATTCAATTCAATTCAGTTCAGTTCAATTCAATTCAAAGGACAAGCAATGTTTGTACAACTCAGACCTCAAATGAAAATGGAGTTGAGAACATTGGCAACATTTTTCAGTGACAAACAGAAATTACTGCTCAATTAGTTCAACAACAGCACTCAGCATCTCTTCCACCAAGATTAATACCAATATTTGATGGTGACCCTCTGCAGTATGGATCTCTTATCATGGCATTTGAACAGGAGATTGAAAGCAAAATCACTAATCTCCAAGACTGCTTGTACTACCTAGAGCAGTACACCAGGGGGCAGCCAAGAGAATTGGTCAGAAGCTGCTATCATATGCCAGGCAATCAAGGCTATGAAAGAGCCAAACATTGACTGAAGGAACACTTTGGCAATGAAATGAAGATTGGAGCAGCTTATATGGAAAAGGCCTTAAGTTGGCCAACAATAAAGTCAGAGGATGTTGGCTCCCTTCAAACATTTTTACTGTTCTTGAGAGGGTGCTGTAATATGATGGGAAGCCTGCAGTACATGGAAGAAATGAATGTACCATCAAACCTTAAACATCTTTTGATTAAACTTTTGTTCCCTGATTTGGTAAACTTTCTTGAGCAACAAGTCAAGATTCTCTCTGATCCTCTCTGACCCCATCTTTGGAAACATACAGGACATGCAGACTGCTACCTCTAAAGGAAAAGTTCTCTCAAAATCTTTGACCAAAAACAAAACTCTTGCGACTGTGGCAGCTGTCAACATCTCAGCGGATATAAAATCTACAGAATCGCAGATCTGCCATGCTTCTGCTTTATCAAAAAGCAAGACTGTATCATGTTGCATATGCAAAGGTGATCACACAATAGAGTGGTATTTGCTTTGGCTGTCTAAAACCTGGTCATGTCAGCAAG
This sequence comes from Centroberyx affinis, assembly GCF_046629955.1. Lineage (NCBI taxonomy): Eukaryota > Metazoa > Chordata > Actinopteri > Beryciformes > Berycidae > Centroberyx > Centroberyx affinis. Next base: position 63,485 of record NW_027282304.1, on the reverse strand, counting down.
AGTTGCAAAGGTCGTGTAACATGTAATGTATGCAACTCAAAACATCCTACAATACTTCATATTACAGCTAAGCTCAAAGCATCTGAAGAACAGCCAACAAGCAATGCTTTTGTCCCTCAGCAGACCTGTGCTCGTACTGGGGCTGGTAAACAAGAATGTTTTCTCTCAATTGTGCCAGTGCAAATAAAGGCTAAGAATGGGAATAAAATTGACAACCTACGCTTTCTTGGATCCAGGAAGTTCAGCCACCTTTTGTACAGAACACCTGATGAGACAGCTAAGCACAGACAGCACTAAAGCTCACATTTTCCTGCGAACTATGGGACAAGCAAATACTGTAAAGACTCATGTTCTGACTGGACTGGAAGTGTCTGGTTATGATGACAACAGGTTTGTGGACTTACCTGAGGTTTATACTCAGCAAACCATGCCAGTTACCAGAGACAACATTGTCACCCAAAAAGATATCAGAAAGTGGCCTTATCTACAAAGGATTAAAGTTCCCAAGCTTGATGCAGAGGTGGATTTGTTGATTGGCGCAAATGCCCCAAAGCTTTTAGAACCTTGGGAAATTATCAACAGCCATGGCAATGGACCCTATGCTGTCCGAACCCTATTGGGGTGGGTTGTGAACGGTCCACTTAGAGGAGGTGGAAGTGACACAGGGAAGAGTGGCTGCCCTACTGTCACTGTCAATAGGATTTCCATTGACAAAGTGGAACAGCTGTTGATTGCACAGTACAGCCAAGACTTTAATGAAAAGTCATGTGAGGAAACTGTAATGTCAAGGGAAGATATGAAGTTTCTCCAGATCATGGAAAAAACAACTCATCTTGAAAACAACCACTACTGTGTTGACTTACCTTTTAAGGTTGACAATGTCATCATGCCAAACAATCAATGCATTGCTGAACAACGTGTCATGAGCTTGAAAAGAAAGTTTCAGAAGAACAAAGAATATCATCAGGAGTATGTACACTTCCTTACCGATGTCATCAAAAATGGCTATGCTGAACAGGTTCCTCAACAACTGAATGACACTGATGGCAAAGTCTGGTACATTCCACATCATGGGGTGTATCACCCTAAAAAGAAAACACTGAGAGTTGTGTTTGATTGTGGAGCAAGTTTCAAAGGCGCTTCCCTGAACAGCCAGTTGTTACAGTTTCCTGATCTCACTAATTCCCTGATCTCACCCCCCTGCTGGATTTCATCATGGTGGAACTTGGGAATGGATCATTCGCCTCATAAGGAAGGTGTTGTACGTCATCCTCAGACAGAAGACTTTAGATGATGAGAGTTTTTGTACCATTCTCTGTGAGGTTGAATTATGTAATTGTAAGTGCACACCAACACAATTATGGGGCCGGTGTGTAGGAGCCATTTGAATTTGAATATTATGTGTATGTATATAGCTCACTCTGACTACTAGGGTGTAGTATAGGTTCTGATCACGTGGTGATAGACAGCACAGCAACAGGTGTTTTAAATGAACATGTTATCAGTATGAGCCTGTAGGTGATGGGGAGCACACGGTTCTTACCGTAATAATACGTCTTTGTCTCAAACCCAGCATCAAACAAGACTTCGTTCATAAGTGGTGAAGTATTGTTTTTGTACATATTCAATCGTTGCAATAAATGGGAACATCACCCAAAGAACAGTGTTTTTTGACATTGTTTATTTTAAGTGGATACGAGTGAAGAAAATTCCTTAAGCCCCCTACGCTAAGTGACTAATTAAGTTTGTTTTTTGGATAGTCACTACAGGCTCTTCTTGTGTCTGCTGATAGGCACACAAAGTTTTATGGTGTTACGGGAATCCATTCGTACGTTCTATGCCTTTTTATGAGAAGCTGTGCCCCCCTTTGGCCAATCCATGTGAAAAGTTAATCAGTTCTTCCTTGCCCCATGAAACAACAGAAACAAACAGCACTATGCAGTGGGTCCTGCTGCTAGGCTAACAACTTATCTATTTGTTGATTGTGCTGACTTAACTACAGCCAGTATTCACAGTGCTAATAATGATTGATAGCAATCATTATAAACCATTATAAAAGAAGGCATCTCTGCTGCTGTATTGGTTCTGATGCCTTGCCGCTCCTTGAGGTTCTTAGGCAGCACCAATATTTATTCTTGTTCTATTGCGCCGCATATCAGTCTCGTTTTTTGCTTGGAGACTGGAAGTGGAGGCAGTGAAGCCAATCCCTATGGAGCTGCATCAGCCCTGCAACACTGCGCTGGTCGTGCTTGACCACAGGCGCCGGAATGGGACAAACCAGGGGGTCTCATGGAGGATTTTTATCTTGCTCAGCCCAAACACATTACTCAGACTGAAAAGAAGACAATGTCTTTTCATGAAAATGTTACATAATTCATCTTTAAAGCTTTTTTTTTTTTTTGTTAAATTGCATTTTTCTGTCTGATCATTGCCCTGCCTGTCAGCACCCACTCTGCATTCAAACAGGCAGCCAGTTCCAGAGTAGGGAGGGAGGGCAGTTTGGCCGAAGAGGCAGCTCAGCATGATGGAGCTGCCTGCTGTTATGATATACAGTACATGGTTCGTGGTTCTTACCCTAAATATGATCAGTACTATTGACTAAAATGGCCAGGTTCAGCAAAATTAAGTATAAGTAAGTGCTCGGCCTATATTGGGAGGATGGAGCTCAGTGGATAAATTGTTCATGTCATTGTTTGAATGAACACTTTGAGCCCAAGGCATTCCTAATTGTTGACGATTGAGTTTGGAGGCAGTCTAGATTAGTTGCTGCATAATGGTTTGGTCCATTGGATCATGAATGAAGACTGCTTCTGGTTTCTAAGAAGGATGATGTGTGCTAAGGAACATGTGATATGGGATGGGCAGTGGCAAGTGTTTACAAAGTGACTACACCCTAACCTCAGGATCCACTGACTGACATTCGAGTGCCTCTCTTGCCTGTTGCTGCCATCCCATTTAATCCATTTACTTACATGTTGAATGTTAGACACAGCAGACCGTTGCAGAAAACATGGATGCATCAAGGATTGGTTCAAACGTCATAAGAAAGACAGATTAAACCAGTCTACTGTAGGTCAAAAATCTGAATCTTGTTTCAAATGAAAATGTGATACAGTACAGGATTTGGGAGTTTTACAGGCTTAGGTCTCAAATTGTCCTTTATATTGTTTTCACATAATCCTTTAATTATCCTTCCTACTTAAAACAATTTTTAATTCTATATAGGTCACCGTATAAGGCATACTGAGTATCCTTTTTTCTTTGTTCCTAGAATCTCTAAAGAAATTGGACGACGTGCCTTTAAATTTAAAGCTCCATCTGACTGGAACAACCTGCCCAGTTCACTTATTACCTCCTTTCATTTGTTTAAGGCATCTCTCTTTACTTATCTTCAAGCAACCTGCTCTTGCTTCTAATTATATTTGAGATATGGAAATAATTTATCTCTAATATGTAGGTGTATGTAAATGCATGTATATAGCTCTATATGAGTATGTGAACATTTACTGTATATATTTCTACTGCATGTATTTTGGCATCTTTTGGGGAACTAGTGGGTGAGGGAGTGGCTAGGCTTGGGAGAGCTTCCTTTTTTTTTGAGTGTATTTGTGTTGTTTTTGTTTTATGTATTGTATTTTCTGTATATTTGTGTCAAGAACCCCCTTGAAAACGAGATGGTTCATCTCAAGGGGTTTATCCTAATAAATTGTCTAACTATTCCACTGTTTCTGTAGATTGGGAGGTCACTATAAATCAACAGGAAATGATTCTCTGAACAGTACCACTTTGAGGCAATAAAGGAATTAAAATCTAATATTGATGAAATATATATAAAAAATATATTTTTTGTATATCTTCAAGGATAAAAGGTCACATTACATTACACTCTTGTATCTTTAACAATTTAAGCATGATGGTATGTAGTTAATGTGTGCAACATTTTATCAGAAAAAAAAAAAGTTTTATCATAACTCTTTAACTTTAATGCATATGTTGGAATAATATGCACTTTGGACACCAGGGGCATTGCGTTTTAAAGGTGTTTTCACATGCACATCACAAGTACTAAACACAGGAAGGTTCATCAGATTGGTATTTGGACATATTAAATATTATATTCTTCAGTCATTGCACATTCAATTAAAATTTCCTCAAAGCTGTCTATTGTTGGTTTAAACCTTTTTCGTCTGTTCCATCCCCAAACTGCATCAAAAATCAATCTTTCTTTTGTGTTGGTGAGCAGCCTGTATTTTTGAGCCCAGGTGAGGCAATATTGTCTGGACACAAAAGAAAGTGACTGGATTATACAATTCACAAAAAGTAATTGAGAGAATTGAGAGCTTGAGTCGACTCCCTAATATGGGTCACTAGAAACAGGTGTTCCTTTGTCATACTGGATCTTTATAGCCTATATTATAGTCCAACCAGTTGTTTGGCTGCCATATTTTCTAAAATTCATTTCAATACTAACCAAGAGCAGTGACCCCTACTGCCCAATAGGCAATACATTAGAACATATAGTAGATTATAACTAAAATGGTAACTTTATCATCAGGGAGTTTCATAAAGATAATGCAAATTTCTACACATTTCTACACGTGCATACAAATATCGGTAAAATATTAAAGTTCTGTTTGAGTCCAAATCAGGCTTTGGTGTGCTGACTTCTGATAAACGCCCCAGCTCCCAATGAGGAAATAATGTCTGTAGCCATGGAGACAGTCTCTCATAGGCTTGTAAAGACTACTTGGAATTCAGGGCCCAAACTCCATATTTATTCATATGGCTGGCTAAAGAATGTTCATCTGTATATTATGATTGTACTGTCTGCAAAACAAAAGGTTAAAGGTCTTACCCAAACTCAAGGGTGTCATCTACACTGTTATCCAGATTCTGCATCTCTTCATGGACCACAGGCACTTTGTCCACAGGGAGAAACCTCACAAAATATCTGATATCAAAAACAAACTATGGTATGAAAATCTACAGTGAAATCATAATGATGTGATTTTTGTAACAATCTAGCTTGTTTATGTTTACACTGCGTCTTTAAGAGAAATAATGAGGACTTGGTTTGGTGTTCACCTAACAGATGAGGAAGTGAGGAAGGCAATGCAGAGCACAATAGGGATCGAGAACGCCCATTTTATTGCAGCCTTTGTTTGTCCGCTGGAACAATGCAAAAACAGTCACACGAAAAAGGGATAAAATTGAAATCCATCTCTGGTTACATATTACTGAGTATGCAGAGTTACATGTCTCTATTGCATGAATTGGCTTGTAAAAATGAGCGATAGCTTACCTCATGGTTGAAAGATAATGCCTTCTGAACTCTTAAACGAAGTGAAGGTCGCTGTAGGCTCAAGGATAAAATTAAGCCTTGAAGGAAAAACGGATAATATGTGGCACATTTAATGTGTTTATACCCAATCTTCCCTGATCAAATCCACAGATCTCATTGCATGATGTCATCTGAGTACCTTATCTGTGTACCTTACCTCATCTGTTCATCATTGTATGGAGAAAGGAAACCAATACTTCTAGATGTTTTTGTTATTCACCCACATACTCAGATCAGTAATAGACCTATAAATCATTACATAAGCCTATAAAATATAAAAACATTCCATAAATGCCTTGATCAATACCATACTTTGCAAATCACGTTTTTCTCACAGCCCTACTGGTTATCGTCACCAAAACCAAACATATCTTACTATCCTACTTGGTTTTATTTTGGTAAACTTTAATAGTATGGTTAAATAAAATAAAAAATAAAAAATCTAAAAGTTTAAAAAGTTTCTTGACGTCAATAATTTCCCAATTTTTACACACATAACACAGATAACGACTGTGTAACAATAAACCTTGAATTGCGGTTTGCTGCTTCAAGGGCACAACTTGTAGACTACTTAATGATTAATAGCTTATCTTTTTACCAGGATAAGCTGTCCAGCACCTTTCTCCGTAACTATTGTTATCAAGAAAAAAAAATCGATATTGTAAAATAGTCTACTGTTGTTGCCCTACTATAGGGTAATTTAGGTCGAGAAAAGTTTAATCATGTCGTCTCCACAAGAAAATTAATATAAACGCATTCAGGCCATAGACACGCTTTAAATACAACTAAATCATAACAAAAGTTGACACAATCTGATTAAAGCCACTCTCTTCCTGAGACCAGATGTAAATTAATTAAAATTAAAGTTCAACGTCACGTGCGTTGCTCAGCATGGACACTGACAGAGACAGGGAAAAGCATGTTGCTCAAATATTGGCTACAATCTACATACATTAACACACAGATGTTATTGATGACCCACCTGTGGATTGTTGCTACTGACACCCTTGATCATCCACAGCACGTCCAAAATGTTGACAGGATCACTCTTCGGTAGCCTATGTTTAGATTTTTCGCGTATGATTCACACTGGCAAATATGGATTGTGCCAATTTAAGGATTACCAGGAGAAGGAGAGGGAGCAGTCTACCCTTCCGTCGCCACCAGACCGTGTGGATTTTTGAACGGGATTGATTGGGACTGCAGACGAGAGACCAGCGGCGACGTTACGGCGTGTATCAGAAATCCCCTAATATATATACGCCTACTAAGTACGCACACTAAGTAGCCTAGGCTACGTTTGACGTCGCCTTAAAATCGTGTGACAAACACGTCGTCTAAATGTAGCCTACGTCGCCACCTGTACGCAGTCGCCAGTGTGACTTTTTTTCCAACTTCATTTAATAAATTCAATTCATTCAATACATGTTTTATATATGTTAAAATGTCTTTAATTTGGTTAGATTGTGTGTAAAGTTTGCATTAGTAAATGTATTTGTTATATTGCTTTGACTTAGTTATTTCCCAACAAGTGGAAACAATCTAGTTTAATTGTATTTATTTGTGTATAATAATTTTGAGTTTACTTTATGTGTTTGCTAACTTTCTGGTGCTAACTAATTAATGTAATGCTAATGGAGTTTTAATTTATTATTTTGCCTTATGTCTGTACTTTTCTGTTTGTTGAAGTGCAAGACAGCAAATTAAACATCTTCAGACATCAGTCAAGGCTTTCATTTTTCGTCTGGACGCTACACTAAGAGAAACCAGCGTTACACTGTTATAACATGAGACAAAAATATTCGTCCTCAACTTATTTTATCACTGTATATAGCCTATTATTATAATATTATAAATGTTATTATGAAGCACATACTATTAAGCTTTACCTTGCGATTCTATACCATTAAATGCACAACTGCAGACAAACGTACAGGGTTAATACACAGTAGGGATAGGGGTCACTTAGGCTATACCCCCCCCCCCTTTATATCTTTGAGGGACATGGAAAAGTCTTGCATAATATTTACTATGAAGGTTAAAATATTTCATTTGTTCCAACTGTGGAAGTTGTGAGGTAAGAAATCATGTTTGAATGCCCATGCTAATAAAACTTGTTTATGGAGATTAGAAAGGTTATTAATTAGGATGCTGACGTTGTAATTGTATAATAAGACATTTCAGACCACCAGTGACGATGTATACGACGTCCCTTGTTATTTTTATATTATTTTTATACTGTGAAATATATTTACAGCAACTTTTATAATGAAAAACTGTCTGGAACATGTATACTCCATGTATTGAATGAATTGAATTAACGCAATAAAGTTGGAAAAAAAAAATTACACTGGCGACGGCGTACAGGTGGCGACGTACAACGACGTTTGAGTCACACTGGCGATCCTCTCTTCTCGCGTAAATGTCACACGAGAGTCTCCTTCGGTAGGTAATCCGTGGCACTATCCACCCTTCATACCCTTCTTAGTTGGCAGTATCAAACTGATTTATATTGTAAGAGGTTATGGTCTTGAAAACAGTTGGAGTAGTACGGGGGCTTTTATTTTATTTTTTTAACCAGGGACCCCCTCTGGGGTCACCTGAAAAAAAAAACATGACGTTGAAATCCGTGCCCATGGATTCGCTGTCCAGGTCCTTGATGAGCTCTAGATGCGTTACTCTCGCCAGAATAACCGGAAACCAAGACTTCCGGTTTGGGCGTTTAGTCTTCAAAATAAAAGCGCAAGATTTCAAACGTACAGAAATACAGTTTTAAACCAATTCATTTGTAATTAATCGTCGAATTCAATAAATGAGGACCCAGATTGATATCATAATAATAATGAAAAATGCCATAATATGTGCCATTTACAACTATATAGGCTGCATACAGGCTACAGGCTACACTGTGCAGAAGACATAGGCTAGGCCTACAGAACACAGACTAGACTGGACACTGCGCAGGTCACCTTTCATTGATACTGCACTGCAAGTTATATGTCAAAACACTCCAGACCTGTACTTTCACTGCACTAACATTTAGGCCCAAGTCAATCTCGGAACCCATCGTCTATCGGTCTGACGACGATTAGACTCTGGGGGCGACGGCCATATTTCGGGGATTCCGGTGTAGCCAGCAGACATCCGGGCCAAGACTACTCTTCCGTGCGCCGGTCATTGTTTACATAGACATATATACGTAGACGCCGCATATTGGACCGGGAAACTCTCAGAAGACTCATGGATGTATAAAGAGAGCGTAATTATGGAGAGCGTAATTACAGCCGAGCAGTGTTGGGCAAGTTACTGAAAAATAGTAATTAGTTACAGTTACTAGATACTTCTCTCAAAAAGTAATTGAATTACTTTACCAATTACTGCATAATTAAAGTAGTTACTAGGGAAAGTAACTTTTGCGTTACTTTTAAATGTCTGCTTCAATTCTCTTATTACACAGTCATTATTTTAGTGTTGCTGTGGCACAGTGTGGGACAAGACAACTGTCAAATTTAATCTATCATTGTACACATTATCACTATGATGAAAAGTAAGTAGTGTAACAATAAAACACAATAGATATGTTTTGATAGGCGTATTTGGAGTGGCGTAAGTGGACCCTATCCTACAGTCCCTGCTCTCAGCAAAGGGAGGGAGCTAGTTGTGCTGCCTGGCAACCTCGCTGTGTGTTATGTGGACAAACAAACTTTGATAGAGAAGTTGCCTCTCAAAAATTGATGAAGTGCTGATCACTGTAAATAGGAGAAAACAAGAAAAAGTGTGTCACACACAAAATATGAACTATTCCTTTAAAGTCAGAATTCTGAGAATAAAGTCAGAATCTCAGAATTATGAGAATAAAGTCAGAATTATGAGATTCAATTTTAATCTCAGAACTCAAATACATTTCTCATATATGGTCCTAATCCTCTTCTGTACATGTGGTCAAAGCTGTTTAATGAAGAAACAATCAAAATCTAAACATGTTTGAGTGGCAAGACTAACAAATATTTTTTTTCTTTATAGGTAGATTAGCTCAAATCCCAACTGAACTGGTCTTGACTGGCACCCCTTAACTTGAATTGAGATGATTTTTGAAGGAATGTCCGATGAACATATAACCGTTTCGTTGAAAACAAGCACGTTTTTCATGATAACCTGCTACCGATTTGGCTCCATGAAACTAAATCCAAAAGCCGAATAGGCTACAGCTTATTGGTGACTAAAATCACTAAAATTTGCTCCCTCAACATAATTATTAGCTCTTAAATGTTTTCATATGGCATGAGGATACATTTATCAGTAGAGCATTGCATAGTGGGTTAATCATAGTTCTAATTAATAATCAATGATGATCAATAGATATAGACAATGAAACACATTCAATCAGGAAAGAGGGAGGGTCAGTAATTACATCATCAATCAATAGGAAACTCCCTCCTGAGTCCAATGAGCCATCACTGATCTCAATGCAACTTTGGGATAAATAGATATAGATGATCAAAAATCAGCCCATTATGAACAGGGGAGGTGCTTCAGTGACATCACCAACCACTAGGAAACTCTGGGTCTGCTCCATTAGAGTGTGTCAATGCGCCACTCATTACCTAGTGGCAAGAGCAGAGTGTGCAATATGTCAGCTGGCAGCCACAAACTTCATTATCGGCACACTCGACAGCTGAGTAAACAAACGATAATGGACGATGGAGCAAAAGCTGTGGTTGTAGCTGGCCTGGTTTACTCAGAGACGTCCATTGAATCACAACCAACACATTTCCATAACTGCCAGCATGGAGAACAGTTATCGTTTTGTGTAAGCCTAAACATTTATCAGTTCACTGTTTTACCCATCACCGTTGCTCACCATGCTCGCACCACTCGTGTGTTTTTGTTGGGTTGCTACGTGTCCTCGCCATTCTTGCTGAGCCTTCAGAGGAGCACAACTGACATGTCCCCCGGTATGTGGAGTTATTAAATGCAGTGGAAACTACGCACACCCGGGCCAAAAGCAGTACGCACCATAATGGAGTGGAACCTCTCTCTCCTGAGTCACATGAGCCACCACACATCTTGATGTGCTTTCAGAATCAATAGATCAGGAAAGGGAGAGGGGCTTAAATGACATCACTAATCAATAGGACACACTGTCCTGAGTCCGATGAGCCATCACTCATGCCAATGTGATTTTGGAATCTGTTCTTTGATGACTTGAAAAAGCTTCTAAAGGCTTGACAAAATATCTTGTGTTTGTGTAAATGACTTTGATTGAAAGTGATGAGATTTGTTGCACAAGACAACTGAATTTAAATTCTGTTTTCTGAATTTGTATGGAATGATTGAATGTATTGAAGTTGAAACCGATTATAGTAATCAAACTCAAGTTTTTATCCTATTACAAAATGTATATTGCAAAAAAGAACTAAATATTTAAATATTAAATTGATACTGGACTCTTGAAACCTGTGCCTCAAGACTTGAGACTGACTTGAAAGTTGACTTGGTCACACCTCTGGAAATAGATAATAAAAACATCCAATCAGGAAAGGGGGAGGGCTTTAATGACATCACCAAGTTTGACAAGCCATCACTCATATCAGTGCAACTTTGGGATCAAAACATCAAAACAGTTGGAAATCTGACAGAGACGGATGCGTAATCAGCTCTCATTGAAAATTAATTGAAATGAACGGAGGTGGACAGACACCAGATCAGTGTGGCCGCGGCCTAACAGATGTAAATAATCAAACATCTCACTGCAACTTGGAGATCAATAGATACAGATTATCAAAGTAAAGCCAATCAGGAAAGGGGGAGGGGCATAAATGACAGGGTCTCTAGGCTACAGCCAGCCAAAATTAAGACTTTAAGACCTTTTTTAATGCTGCCTGGAATTGAATTAAGGACCAATTTAAGAAACAGAGTTGGCAAAACCAACCTTTTTCTGATTGAATACAGCTAATGAAAGTTCTGAAATTATAAATGGACAGTATAAGAAAAAGGACAACAGGAAATTAATTGTTAAGGGACATTAAGTCCAGCTGTGTTTAGTAAAACAGATAAGAAACATTGTACTACAATCCCTGTTCTGTATTAATGTAAGACTGGATATGCAGCACAGACACACCTGTCATTGCATTATGAAACAGGGACAGCCGATCAGGAAAGGGAGAGGGGCTTCAATGACATCATCATTCAATAGGACACTCTTGAGTCCTACGAGCCATCACACATCAACACACCTCAATGCAGCTTCAGGATTGCTCTCCTGAGTCTAACAAACTGTCACTCATGTAAATGTGACTTTAGGATAAACAGATATAGACAATCACACATCTCAATGCAAATTCATACAGCCAATCAGGAAAAGGGGAGGGGGTTATATGACTAAGCCAATTGATAGGAAACTCTCTCCATCAAGTCAAGCCATCACTCATGTCAATGCTAGTTCAGGATCAATATACTTATTTTTATATATACACACACATACATATATATATATATATATATATATTTATACACACGATGAAAAGGAGCACATTTTATATATATACACACACAAAATGTGCTCCTTTTCATCGCACACACACGCGCACACACGCACACACATGATTATTTTTTATAGATCAATGGACGGCCAACTGATACTAGCTGCTGGTCACAGCTAAAAATGTGAAGCATTTTATTCTTGCATAGTAACATTTAAAATTGTAGTTATTAACATTTGAAAATGGGACCAAAAATACTTTGGTATTTGGTAAGCAAAATACTTACAAATACAGTACAAATGTGAAGTATTTTTCTACTACCTCTTTAAACAAATTTTCAGCACATCCAGATGTGTGTATTTAGTAACAAAATAATTTCTTGTTTCAACACACCCTTTTAGACATACTTGTATTTCAGCAATAGGGCATGGGCACCATTTTCATAGATTTACCTGAGCTCTGGTCCTGCCTGATAGCATAATGCATATCACATTACTTAGTGCAGCTATTAATACAAATCTTTTAGTAGAAAAACTTTCACTTTGCTCAATAAGTTATTCCAAGTTGTGGCCCTTTAGCCACACTATGCTGTCCGGAGTGTGTCATAATATTTTGGTGCCCATAGTAGGCGGGCGATATGTATGTCACTCCGGTGGCCAATACTTTTGTCCCAGCAGTACTCAGGAGAGAGCAGCCTGCTGGGTTTATGGAGCCACAGGTACTTGTTGAGATGACTCTCATCGTGCCACAGAGCCTCCACATCGTTTAGTTTGTCCTCCATGATGCTTTGGTAGCAGGCCTCAGTCATGAGCTTCACACTCTGCCATGAGCCTCCGAAGACAGCGGCATGGTAGTAGAAATCCCCAGTTTCCATGTAGGCCTTGGACTTGGGGTTGCGGTCATAGGTGAACATACTTTTTGGAAGGTGGTAGTAGTGGGCATGAAGCAAAGCCACAGAATCCCCCAGAGCCTCCGAGCCAAATCTCCCTGTAAACACCTGGTCCACATCAAAGCAGAAGACGTAAGTGCAGTGGTGACGAATTTCTGATTCTATGACATCTGCTATTGTCTTCATGCGCATCATAGAGATGTCCTGCCATCTGGAGTGCCTTTCCACTTTGATAACCTTCAAGCTTCGCTGAGGGGCAAGCTTGATGTCTGGTACCTTCTCCGGTAGATCCGTAAATACATAATACGTCACTGGTAAACCCACCATGAAATGATGTTCTGAAGAGTTAAGGAAAGTCCCAAGGTAGGCATCCAGGTACCTTGGGTGGAAATAGGGACAAGAACAATTGAGCTGCTGTTTCACAACACTTTTTTTTTTTTTAAATGATCAATTCATCATTCAGTATCAATCTTTTTATTTTTTCATTTTAATACTTACAACTGCCATATACATACAGTATATGCATTCATTTGTTCAAGTCTGTTGACCTTTTATTCTCATGCTCATAATATTTGTGCAGAAACAAACCTGCCCACAGCAAACACGGTGAGGGCCACAGACGACTGGTCTCTCTTGTGTTTATGGTCATAAACATCAGGGTTGAACATCCCATCCCAGATGATTGGAGCTTTCCAAGTTGTGCATGTCTGAACATCAGCTCTGGACCTGATATGAGAGATGACTGTTTTAAGGTTCAAAACAAACTCATATACATATTTCATATAAGATATCTTACTACTTGGTTCATTAGCTAAAACTCAAAATGGGACATGGTGTGCCAAAAAGACTTTGTAGCGGTTGTGCTGTCTATGGAGGACTCAGTATTCTGACTAAGTGGGTGTCAGGTGCTCATTCTTTTTTATTTTTCGGCATTTTTGTCTTTATTAGATTGTCTCATGAAGAGAGACAGGAAAGATTGGGGAGAGAGAGGGGGGATGACATGCAACAAAGGTCCCAGGCCGGATTCAAACCCAGGATGTCGCGGCTACATGTTCTTATAGGTTTCATCATAATAAATGACCCTCTTACTCAAAGTCACAAAAAATTGATTTAAAAGTTGTTTCCACAAGAACAGTGCAGTGAAGAATCCCTAAACATTTCCATCGCAGGGGCTGACAGGGCTGTCCAGAGTTTACACATTATTTATGCAGATAAATTTATGCTGAACAAATGTCACAATGTTGGTCAATGTCTCCTCTCAGCTTTGCATCCATGTCTTGATACGCAAAAAGTTACTTTGATTTACCACAATTTTGTGATCTATGGTGCCTTTTGTTTTACGTAGGCATTGTGTACACGCATTTGAACATTTGCTTAACAAGAAATACTTTCTTTTTTGATCAAATTTCAAATAGCACTAACTCATTGAGAAAAATAATTAATGCCAATTAAAATCATATGGCGTAGTTTTTTGTGATCAATTACTTTTGTTTTCATCTACACACAGCATATACCTGGACAAACTTTTCAATCGTAAGAGAGACAAAAATGAACAAAAGAGGAAGTAATTGTACATTGTCAATTGTAAAGAGAACACACACATATATATATATATATATATATGTATATATGTGTGTGTGTGTGTGTGTGTGTGTGTGTGTGTGTGTGTGTGTGTGTGTGTGGATATATATAATCGTGCCATAACACCATTCAGCCTGCACATTTATACCACAAAACCTCAACCCGCTCTCTCCTTTTATTGCCGTGTACCTGCTTGACCCAACAGACTCGATTACCGGCTCGCACAGCTGAATCTTTGTAAAACATTTTAAAAAAAATTTCTCAGTGAATATCTAGTAGATCAAGCACGTACAATAGTTTTGTGTTAACAGGTGTGGCCTTTATTAGATTTGAGAAGGTGGATAGGAAAATTGGTAGGAAATCTTGGTAGGAAAATAACAGGTGACTGTAATAAATTAACATCTGATTGTAATCAAATGACAGCCACAGCCAATGACCTGTGTATATGGTAAGGCACCATATTGGTAGGAAATGCATGCGACATCATAGGAATACTATGAATAGAAGAGTATACATCCACACACCAGATATCAGTTAGCCTCAGTTCCCTGGGATACAAACGTCAATAAAGGAAATGACAAAGTGTCATATACCCATATTTAAATAAGAGGAATTTGAAGTTCTTGGGCACTACATTCTAAAACTAGATGGCACTCAGTACAGCGCATACCTCTGCCAATGCTAATTGTCAATATATGCCAGTTCCACATGTCGGATTTCACCAAAAGTTAATTTCTTCCATGCCACATTATCAACTTATTTCACATCAGGAGATGCCGACATTTTCATGACTGGACCTGAAATGGGACATGAGATCTGCCTGTTTAAATTCTAGCCACTTTAAAGCATTTTAGCCGATTATCACAACACCACATGGCCAGTCAGCTCTATATCTGTTCAGTGGCCGTTAGAGCTGCCCTTCTGCCACTGGACCAAGTTTGGTGGTGTACCAATCAGAAATCGGAAGACGAAGCGCGAAGAGGTTTATATTATATAATTATTAATATCTTGTTCAGATCTATGACTGTCCAGGGTCACCTGATGTCACTATGCAGAGTTTTCAGTGCACTCTACCAACACTATCAGTCTTTTTGCAATACAATCATCTTGTACAAGTCTAAATTGATTAACTCAATATACAACAGACCTGCAGAGGTGACCGAGTTTCAATAGCCTATTTAATATTATCTATTATCTTATTTCCATGATGGTTATCGATTGTTGAGCTCTAAAATGTTTAAATATTGCAGAGTATTGGTTACACTCAACGGTGCTATAATCCAAACACAAGTAAATCCTAGAGAAACTTAAAGGAATTACTCTGTAGAATAGTAAGGTGAAAATTACATGATGTTCGCTCCAAATTGTTCTCTCCCCTTAAATTGAATCTGCACAATCAAATGTTGTGTTTTGCATGGCAAATTCTGTACAGCACGTCTAGACTGTGGTTGCCACTGTGGTTTTGGTGAAGTGACACCACTTTACCAAAGTCAAGAACATGAAATAACTTGAAGAAGACTCTTAGTTACACTGTTGACAGTAATTAACCAGTAATTTCAACAACAACAACAGTAATTTCAATTTCATAATTATTATACTATTATATTATAATTGAATTTAGATCATATCTACAAAGTCACACAAGAGAAGGAAAATGCCCATTGATGTGCCCAGCTGATTGCTGTCAACAGCTTCAGTCAGGTTGATCAGTTGCAGAAAACATGGTAGCATCAAGGATTGGTCCAAAGTTCATACAATTATTCCTTACATTGAAAGGTATTTTTTAATGACTTATTGTATGATAACATAGCAAACCCTCAATTACCATACAACCGCAGCTACCCAATGGGTTAAACAAGTCTATTGTGTTTGACAAAGTCAATCTTGTGAATCTTCCCTCAAATGAAAATAAAAATGATAACCATGTGTTTCCCATGGTACATTGAGTGGTGAGAAAACAATGGCATAACCAGTCTCTGTATCTTGTAATTGTATGCAGCCAAAACAAAGGGTTAGGTCTTACCAAAGGTCAAGGGTGTCATCTACAATGTTATCCAGACTCAGCATCTCTCCATGGGCCACAGAGCACTTGTCCATAGGAAGAAACCCCACTAAATATCTGATATCAAAAACATGTTATGGTGAGGAAAATCTACAGCAAAATGTAATGATTTTTGCAACAACATAGCTTGTTTTTGGATCTGTCTCTTGAATTGGAATAATAATGACTTAGTTTGGTGTTCACCTGACAGATGAGGAGCTGAGGAAGGCAATGCAGAGCACAATAAGGAAACAGAGTGCACACTTCATAGCACCCTTTGCCTTGTAAATGTGTCCGCTGGAACAATGCCAGAACAGTCAAATGAAAAAGGGAACATCAAATCTTACACCATGTATGGTTATATACGAGTGAGTGCTACTGAGCATGCAAAGTTGGATATCTCTATATCACAATGAATTAGTTTGCTTATAGTGAGAGATAGCCTACCTCATGGTTGAACGATATTGCCCTCTAGACTCTTAAAGGAGGTGGAGGTTGCTGTATGAAGAAAAGAAGAAGAATGTGTCACACTAAAAGATTTTACACACAAAGATTTTAGCCTGTCAATATGCATGGGAATTGTGTCAATAACTTCAGGGCACTTTGTGTGTGTGTGTGTGTGTGTGTGTGCGTGCGTGCGTGCGTGCGTGTGTGTGTGTGTGTGTGTGTGTGTGTGTGTATTCCTTTTATGTACATTACTACAATCATGTTTTGTCCTTGCATAGAGGAAGGAAGGATGGATGTTTTTCTCATTCACCATCATACACAAATCAATAAATTACATATAAAATAAAAACACAGCATGATCACAAAAAAGATCATTCGCAAGTGAAATGTTTTTTTTCCGTCTATGCCGTCACTAAATTGCCCCTGTAAAAATGTGTGTACTGGCTATCATCTCATTTATTTTGAATGTTGGTGACTTTAATAGTGTTGTGAAAGTTCCTTGTATGCTGTCAGCCATTTCGCAACTTGACGGAATGCAATGCACCGGGCCAGCCGACAACCAGCCGACCGTAAACAGGTTTTCCATCTCAGGAAAGTAGTTCCATAGCACCGAAAATAGTCCCCGTCCTAATGAAGAATTTGTTCCCATTTGAATTTGTTTTGGTAATAACTACAATAGCCTGACTTTTCATGGTAACAGTTAGTCATTTTTAAAATTTAAATTCTTTGTGAGCTGTATTTAAAGATAGATAGATAGAAAAACGTTACTGATCCCAGAAGGGAAATTGAGTCGTCATAGCAGCCAAGACACACAGATGCCAAAATACATTAAAACACAACAGATAAGAACAAAAGGCGCTATAATGGCTAAAAAGCGAGTGACTAAATTAATAAATAAAGATATAAATACTTGACAAGTTAAAAATAATAAAAGTTAGTCCACGAACAGTTTAATGTCACCAGGCCTGGCAAAGGCAGATGAATTGTAGAGTCTGATGGCACCTGGCAGGAATGATCTCCTGTGTCGTTCCTTTACACACCAGGGTTGAATTAGTCTGCTACTAAAGATGCTCTTTTGCCTGGCTATCATGTCATGGAGGGGGTGGGAGGTGTTGTCCATAATCGCCAGCAGTCTTTCCTCCGCCACCTCCTCCAGTGTGACCAGCTTGGATCCGATAACCTTTACAGCCTTTTTTAACAGTTTATTCAGTCTGTTGGCGTCCTTTGCTTTGATGCCACCGCCCCAGCACACCACAGCAAAGAAGACCACACACACACCACCAGGTTTTTAGCTTACAATTGGAGCCAATGACTTCCGGTTTGAAGGCTAAAAAGGGAACATGGGAAGTCGGAAAGTAACGGGGTAGAGCAAACGCATTGTTGATTTTGTTATTTTCATAGGATTTGTTGACGATAAGAAATGCATTAAAAAAACACCACCCTTATCCTTTAAGTCACACATATTGTCTGGTCAATGGGCTGTACATGTACATTGCTACGCTTTGTGTAAGACAATCACTTTTTTTGTTGCATTAATGCTTTAGCTAACATTACTGTAAAAGGCTAATAGTCTGTTGTCATCTGTTTTGGGAACTGTGGAACATATGCCTGTCTAACCTGACACAAATAGCTGTCTGTCAGTTTCGTTGTCATTTTTTTCATTTTTTTCTGTGTACCACTTTGTGTACCACTTTGACCACCCTGGTCAAATTGACCAGGGTGGTATTCCAGAAAGCAGGTTTAGTGAAAACCCTGAGTTTGTTAACCCTAAGATGAGGGAAACTCCAGGTTTTCAGTTCCAGAAAGAGGTAACTTAAACTCTGGGTCAGTTACCACCGTAACTGACTCTGTGAACCTAACCTGCTCGCTGGCAGGTTTTCTTCAACAAACCCTGAGTTTCTCTCTGTCTCCCTCTTACAGAGCCAGACACGTGGTTTCATTTCACATTATGCAGTTACACATAATGTGTAACTGCATAACAACCTGGTCACAGGCAGGTGTGACTACACTCAAGCCTGTGTACCTACTCTAAACAAATTCTAAAGTACTAGATAAAAAGCCAAGGGATTTTCATCACTGTAACATCCTGAAAAAATATAATTTCCTCAATTTTGATAACTTCTTATTTTACTCTGATACATGCCTGATGTTTAAAATTATTCATAATCTCGAACCCCCTCCTCTTAGAGGATGCCTGGCCTATCCTGGCAGTGGCAGTGCCGGTAGGACTAGAGCACAAATGTGTCACCACCAATGATTGCTTTGTATTTTTCATACTGATTGTATCTATCTCACACTGATGGACTTTTATGTATTGTGCTGCTTTATGTAGTGTATTTGTTGTTCTGTGGTTGTTTTTTGGTCTACCTGCCCAGGGACAACAGATGTACACTAGCTACATAGTGCATAGTCTTAACGTGTTTTAACAGCATTTCAGTGACAATGTTTAAATTTACTACATTTGTTGAAGTAGCTGAAATAAAGTCACTGAATGCTGTTGAGCCAAGATACAAATAGATGTGTAAAAATTTTAAATCTACTGTATTTTAACCTCAACGCCATTTTTCATCTTCGGTTGCTGACCCCTGTGTTTTGTCCCCGTAAGATTAAAGCTGAAGAAATACATTTAAAATGTAATGTAGGCTATAGCCTAATACACAGTCAGATTCCACCACTATCCATTAAGGAAATGTAAGTCTGGTAAAAAATGAATTAATGGACAACACTGAATAAAACTTTGTTAACTTATTGACACTTTTCCCCACTGCTCAGGCTCTTTTTTTAAAGATAAATGTACACCATCCGCATACACATACATTAATATCTCTACGTCCACTGGATAAAAATGGAGGCCCTGCCTTTTATTTACCTGTTGCCATGGTGAATCGTAGTATCAGAGCTCCATTGATGATGGCTTTTTATTGTCGCCACGCACGCGCTTAACTCAGGGTGAACATACTCAGAGTTGATTGAACTAACTCAGATCAGCTGTTCTGGAACCGAAAACTCAGAGTTTCCCATCTCGGGGTTAATCAACTCAGAGTTCAGGGTTAGACTCAGAATTTGTTGAACCTGATTTCTGGAGTGGACCCCTGAGGACTGTCACCAGAAAAGATTGTTGACATGTACGCAGGGCGGATCGAAACAGAGACGATTACTACTGCGTTGGGTAAGACGGCTGTTTATTTGAAGTTTGTGTGTGTTCAGTTGGAATGTATCTGGAGGTAGGCTCCTGCACAGTGTGGTTATAACTTTTTCATGTGCTGTCCTCTGGTCTACTGGCAAGTGATCTATTTTCCCACTATTTTATTACTTTGCGTCGTACAGTATTGAATTATACAAGACTGGTTTTGGATGTGTTCGTCGGTTGTTGTCTACTTTGTAATTTGTTGTGGTGTATGGTCTATTGGCTATAAGTGATCTATTTTGGCATTGTGCGTGGCGCAGCACAGCATAGTTGGGAATTGACAGGGATATAATAGTTTTTATTTTGGTTTTTATTTTGCAACATTGTTTTCATGTTTATTTTTTAATACAGTCTATGGTGCTTTGTTGCTAAATCAGTTGCCTTGTCTGGAGAGATGTGTCTGCTAACGTAGCTTGAGAATGAGAAATGGATACGGTAGTTTATTTCAGTGTGATTAGCATCGGGTAGCGATTTAGCTCCAGTCCCGATGAGACTATGGCAAACCGTTTTAACATTTAATAGACATTCCTTAATGCCATTCTTCCCATCCACAATTGTCATTTGGCTTTACAGTTTGTTGAATGTCCTACCAGGGAAAATAAGACACTTGATCTGTTGTATGCCAACGTCAAGGAGGCTTACAGTGCTTCAGCTCTACCACCACTTGGCAGATTGGACCACAATCTGGTCTTTCTTCAGCCTTGTTACAAACCCTGTGTACTGAGGCAGCCTGCAACCACCCGCTCATATATATATCTAGATATCTACAATCCAATTGTTACTAGTCATAATTTTAATTTCAGATATCCAACATGAAAAACCATTCCCATCTACCTGTCAACAGATATCCACAATACATTTGTGGGGCTAGACATTGAGAGGAGGGTACACATACTGTCAATATATTTCATTTTAATACTTAGTCTCTTCTTTTGTTGTTTTGGTTATCTGGCATGAGGTCAGGTTGTAGTTGGACGTTTTCCATGAATACATAACAGATAACTAAAAACATCAAATTATAAATCATCTTGGTGATTGATACTGCACTACTTAACTACACTGCAGTAACTGCTACAGTGGAACACTTCCCTGTGTACACTCACAGATGTAGATTTTGTAACATAACAACATTATGGTCCTGCATAAGCAGTGTTATGTTTTTACATGTGCCTTTTTTATGCATTTCTAAAATAAAATAATTTTATTCTGTATGAACAGTCAGTGTTGTGGTTACTTATTGGTTTCACATTTAATTTACATGAGTGTGTAAAGGGAAAAACGTATATACACACTGTCTACACTTGCATGGTGCTTTATTACATTTCAGTCATTGAAATGTAATAAAGCACCATATAAGTGTAGACACGGTGTGTGGGATTATATTACTTATTCAGTAACTTTTGTCCTATGCCCCTGTCACTAAAAGACTTTTAGGTGTGCTAAAGTTTTTTCTACATGGATGTGTAATAAAGTATAACAACACTTGCCTGGGTCCAGACCTTTGAATCCACCCACTCCACCGAGTGGAGTGTAACGAGTTGACAATTCTGTCTGATATCGGGCAATAACAACAGTTATTTTACTCAAATTTATTGTCATGTAAAGTATTATCCAAAGTCACATGTTCAAATCAATTAATGCACAGAATGCATCAAAGAAACTTACTGCTCTATACCTCTAAGCTGTAAGGGCCCATAGTCTGCTTTATAAATGTTCATTGCATTCTGTAGTGAGAACACATTCAAACATACAGGCTCCAGACCAGGGGCCCGTTCCATAAAGCGTGCTAAGAAAAGTGGGGATTAAAGTCCAAAACCTGACTTGAATGAACCTAACAAATCAGTCGGGGCTAAAGCGGTTCCATAAAGGTCAATTCAGGTTCACGCAATCAGACTAATTCGAGACAGGTTCAAGTAGTCAGGATAATTGCAAGTGCACGCCATTCTTAAGCAGCCTGAGAGGTCAAACATGGATCAAATCGATGCACCATGGCAAAAATCAATGGTAAAGAGAGAGCGGCGATGTTCACGGCCACCAAGCAGCGCTTGTTAGTAGAAATACGGTATATGAAGAAATGAAACATAATAACGAAAAAAAGGTAATACAGCTGCCATAAACACAGCAAGAGAAAAAGCCTGGCAAGAAATTGCTGATTGATTGAATGCGTAAGTAGCAACTAAGAATGTAAAAATGTAGGCTAATAAAATATTTTGATACAACCAAATTAAGTCTTGGGCACAATACATTCAAACAGTCAGTAAGAACAGAAAACCTGTAGGTTATTAAAATCTTATACAAGAATACATAGATATTAAACCTCAAGGCTGCAAATGTATATATGTTCACTCGTTTAATATATACGTATATATTATGTATATTTGATGAACTTGAGTGGGGAGAAAAGAACATGGCAGCAGGTGAAAACTAAATATAAAAATATTGTTCAGAATGGTAAGTATGCCTATAGGCTATATAAACACTTAAGCATAATCTTGATGCTAGAACTGTCCAATCTGTCCAATGTTTATTAATTGTAGCTGCAAAAAAGAAGAGTGATGTTGCACTGGGGGAGGGAGGGCCACCAGCACACTGAACTCCTGCAGAGGAGCTGCCTGGAGCTGAACAAGGGCCAGTCACTGAGGGAACAGGGGGGGGAACAGCGTCTGAATCCGTGCCACCTAGTACTCATCAATGAAAGCACACGCCATGATTGACAAAGAATGACACATGGGCTGAGGTCCTTATTTATAGACCTTTACTGAATTGATTGAAAAACCATACACCCACCAAACGCATCTAAGTTTACTTTTTGACATTGTTTTAAATGTATTAACCAATACAATAACCAATACATTTTTAAACATGGTTTCCTATCGGGCAAATAGAGGATACAGGCATATGGATTTAGATACTACATTTCTGGTCAATATAATTTTTTGCAATTGTATTGTTAACTATTTATGTAGCTATTGTCATTCTATTGGGGTAATTTAGATTGAGATTTTATGTAGCATAAGCCTAAATGCTTGATATCACATACCATATAATTAAACTTGGAGGTAAACACGTATCATTTATCATTGTTTAATTTATTATTTATTTAAGTTGATTTTCTATTAACTTTAATTTTTTGACTGATAGTGGTTAAGTAAAATAAAATAATATGGCAGCACGTCAGACAGTCAGTGGTAAAATCATCCTTTCCCGTTGGGTCAGTGTTACAGGAACTCTGGTTAAGCAACAACTCAGGCTTAGCCTGACAGTTAGCCTGTCCAGGACCAGGTTAGTTTCCCAGCATAAGTTGCCATAGTAACTGAGCTTGAACTATGTTGAAATTGCTTCATGGAATCGAATCATCTGAAAATGAGTCAGACTAACCGAAAGAAGCCTGGCTTATTTGATAAACTCGCTTTAAGGAACAGGGCTCAGGATGATCCACCATGCATGTAGGGGGATCCTGAAGCTGATTCATTCTTCTGGTAACCTAGGGAATGAGAAAGGGTAACTGTTATTTAATTTTGCAAGCTTTATAGGAACATTACACTTACAATTACGTTTATCTATATTATGTTTATTATTTAGCACAGACAATTTAGAGTAGATGTGAGTACTGTACAAACTAATGTACAGGACAAACAAAGGTGTCAACTCTAAAAGAGGTAAGATGTTATGGACAGGGGGAATGACCAGCAGGCCTCCATGAGATGCAATGTTTGAATATTTCAGCTACAGTTCTAAAACTGTTGAGCTGTAGCTGAATAACACTGTCATAGATTACGACAGTCATGTCCAAATGACAGACAGCATGGGACATAACCATATGTTCCTTGTATGTCTACATACTTGGCCAATAAAGCTGATTCTGACATAACCATATGTTTGCAGGTCGTGACAATATTTGTATCCCCTGAAGATGAGTTCTTCTTTTGCGTCTTCACATCAATTTGATGTATTTGACCATAATAACTACATAATGTCTGGTGTGGATTTGTTTCCTATCGCTGGCCAGTACAACGGCAATTGTAAGACACTTTATGGAATAACATTACAGCAGCTATCCAAGTAGCCAGCTAAAAGCTACCGACACCTACTGTGTTGACGACCTTACTAGACTCAAACCACCGGCACCAGTGAACGTCAGGTTAAAAATGAATCAAACAAACCACACGGTATAGTTACCGTGCGAGACACTCCGGCAGGTAACATTAGATATCGTTTTTATGGGATACAAATTTGTCCGCTATGGCTATCCAGAAAGACCACATAGCCGATGCAACCACATACACACGCACGGTGAGAAAGTAGGAAAACAGTGAAATTTCAACCTACCAGTCAGAGACATCCTGCTGTAACCGTGTCTGTAAAACTTCAGCAGCTGCCTCCTCTTGTTCGGTTGACAGATTCCGCCTCAAAAATGTACGGTTTTACATGTTGTGTCACAGAGTTTTCTTCTACAAGGAGCTGCCATGTTGGTTTTGGAGTTTTTCCGCGTCTGCACCCTCCCCCCTCACCCAGCCGATCATAGCATCCCCACCCACTCAGAACAGCGCATAGTTAATGAGGGGAGAAACAGAGGATGGAGAGGCTCCACAGAGCCTGGATTTGGGTGCATCGAGGTACATGCTGGGACACAAATCGAACTCACTTGTCACTGCTTGCTATGTGTGTCTGTTTGGTAGGGGGCTCTGCCAATCTGTCAATGTGTAGTTTGAATCGAACTAAAGGAATAGGCTACGTTATGGATGATTTGAATTGGTCGGTCCTAGTCTAGGTCAGAGAAGGCAAGGTGGGCTACAGCCAGGAAACACAATGTCAGGAAAAGACAAGACAGGTTATATGGATCTTCTTCACGTTTTCAAAAGAGGAAGAAAGGTATAATATGTTAGGCCTATAGGTTAGTTTAATCAAGTGATTGATTATCCATATCTGGAAAGACAGCAAAAATCAGGCAGCTGTGTGGTGGCGAGTTAACTAACAGGCGGCCAGATGGACACTGGAGTGTTAGCTTGGACTGACACTTGGTTGATAGCTTCATGGTTAGATGCCTACAAGTTACAGCAGTTGTTTTTTTTTAACTCAACATCTTCAATATAATATTGGATCACTGTAAACAAAATGTTACTATTTCTCTCCAGTCAGCTGGTTAGTCAGTTAGTTACTGAATCCTCCCATTCAGGTCTACTTATGTGGGCTGCTGGAACATTAAATGCAAAAGCTAACTCTCTTCACATGAAACATCAATATTATTTTCAACTTAAGACACTGTTTCCCTTAAACGTGAGAAAATGTTTAAACATGTAATTTTTAATTTGTGCCTCTGTATATTTTACTATGCTGGTAGAGTCCTCCAGCCATTCAGAATGGATTAGGCTTTTCCATGGTGATCTTTAATGTGGCATTGAAAATATCAGCTTCCTAACAGAAGGACATCAATCACAGGTTAAATAATTTACTTCTTAAAATGAGTTACGCTTAAAGTTAAGTCTCCATACGTTAACAAACAAACCAAAGTAGCTCACTATTAGGTTGTAGTAATATAGTGATATAGGTAGTGAAATACATAGAAATATAACTTTTGATTAAATATAACTCACTGGATTACAATTGGATCTTTTTTTAACAGTAAAGAGTCAGATGATGAGTGAGGAGCACATACTGTATATTATATATATTTAAAGTTTTATATATTAATTGATGACTGTGTCTCTGTTCATTTTTTGCAAAACCTGAAATGAACAAGAGAGAGGAGGAGACAGAGACAAAGAGAGATGAGGGGAAGAGACAAATAAGTGTCAAGAGAAGAATTCAGGAGGCAGGCCTGAGGAGAGAGACAGACAGACTACAATATACTGTATCACTGTTGACCAGTGCAGACTGCTGCTCAAACGGTTTACTATGCTGCTTCATTTACACCCATGTATGTTCATGTCAAATTACACCAGATTGATGCATTTTACTGTTGAAATTTTAAAAATTTTCTCCCGGGGGAGGACGCCCAGACCCCCCTACTATGGTTCTGTGACTTCCTCTGGGCTGAGCCCCGGATGTTCTGAAATCCTAACAACGCCCCTGGTGTGTGATCCCTCATTTGGCGTAGTCGTTAAGTGTGTGATCCACAGTTTTTCAGTTGTCATAAAAAATCTGCAGAAACCAGTCGGTTAGTGTATACACCCAGTCTTTTCATAATCTGTTAGGGTTTTAAAAGTTGTGTGGTGTATCCCCAGCCTTACTGAAATCAAGATAAACTCATTCAGGTCATAGATAGATATGATCCAACATGTAGGCTAATGGTCAACTACAATCAGTCACCACAATCACCTTGAGACGAGACGCTCTCTTCCTGATACCATATGAATGCTTTTGTTTCTCTGTTTTGCTTCTGTCATTATTGTTGCCCATGACTGTCAGTGTTTTGCCCGGCACCTATTGCACGATAAGCCGCCCAAGGTTTCTTCCAAGTTTTCCTATTAAGGTTTTTCTTGGGAGTTTTTCCTTGTGTGCATTTAGGGTCTAAGGCTGGGGTGCCGGGTAGGTTAAGCTATGTAGAATAGGGAGTTTGTTTTGTCTTGCTAAATCTGCTCTTGCCTACCTTGTTTTTTTTTTCGCTATGTTTGTCTTACATAAATTTGTTCACCATTGATTGTGTTTAGTTAGACCTAGCTAGACACACTCTCTGTAAAGTCCTCTGAGACATGGTTGTGACAAAGGGCTATATAAATAAACTTGGCTTGACTATGAATGTAAATGCGCTAAAGTTAAAGAACAACGTCACGTGTGTTGCTCAGGTGGCTAAACAGTAACAGAGAAAAGTATTGAGCAACACATTCCCTACAGACATTAACACAGAGACGTTATTGATGACCCACCTGTGGATTGTTGGCAGCGTCACCCTTGATCAAATCCAAAATGTTGACAGGATCACTCCTCCTATGTTTGGACTTTTCTCGCGTGTATTTTTCACACAGCCAGCAACATTTTACTACTCCAGAGACGTCCATGTGTCGCAGTCTTCAGGGGAAAACAGCAGCAGGGAGTGGCTCTTTTCAAAGGTTACCACAAGTTTCAACGTGCATCGCGATAGCAAGGGTCTTATTCATCTACCTGTGTGACAGTTAGCTAATGATTCACACCTGGCGGCTGCACAGTAACCACAGCCATGTAGTAGCCTGCTGTCGCTGCTGACCGGAGGAGAAAACCCACGGAGACTCAGTTAATCACCTTTTAAACGCGGAACAGAGTGTATCCACCTGCTTCCTGAACAAGAACAATAATTGGAGCTATATTAGCTGAGGTTCGGGAGCAGGACCACACCCCAAACACTCCCCTCCCTGTCGTTTCCCTTCAAATGCCAACCTGCCCAGCATACCTGTTCG
Organism: Centroberyx affinis; assembly: GCF_046629955.1. Classification (NCBI taxonomy): domain Eukaryota; kingdom Metazoa; phylum Chordata; class Actinopteri; order Beryciformes; family Berycidae; genus Centroberyx; species Centroberyx affinis. The sequence goes on along the minus strand of NW_027282304.1, from coordinate 36,144 downwards.
TTCTCGTTTACGACGTTTAAGGCTGTGGTAACCTATTCACCTGACGAGGAAGTGAGTTAGAGGCAATGCAGAGCACAACGCACAGCACTGCTTTGTAAATATGTAAACCGGAAAAAAAATATATAAATAATAAAGGGAGCGTAAATCCTAAATCTAAATTAATTCTTTTACTATTTCATTTTCTGTAGCCTACGTTAGGCTACTACAGTCCGTGTTTTGTTTTGTTTTTATCACTGCATATAAAGAATCCGATATTTTTGGATGTTTTTCCGTCATTCACCAAACTCTCAGATCATTACATAATAGGCCTATAAATTAATGTCGTTTTTCTCCCCCTTCCTTCACAAAACCCACGCACTCAGTTTACCCACCTTATTTGCGGGATAGAGTTCACGCACGTTTTTATGCTGACATAAATCTTTGTGGCAGATATTTCGAGTAGCCTACTGGATATTTCTGCATAGGCCTATAGCCTATCAAGTAGTAGGTTATTATTGTATCAAAGTGATGTAAGTTAGTTGTTTTAAAAAGTGCTATATGAGTTTATCATTAACATTATTATTATTATTATTTTTGAGAGGCATTTCAGCATTATTCGTCATTATACAGTGATGTCTCCAAACTCACAGATGGGCCGGAGATGAGAGTTTGGGTGTGATCTTGACATGTCGACTGTTATTTGTTGTCGAAAAATGACAAACACCAAACACAGTTTAGCATTTGAGAACAGGGCCAACAACAATTTGATTGTTACCAGAGTTACCTAATGAGCATTTTACAGTGAGGTACAAGAGGCTTTAACCAGCTGAGCCACCAGGACGCCTATAGGCTCTGTTTGGGGGGGGGGAGACAACTTAAATCAGTGCCTTTGTGAATGCTATTGTTTTGCCCTCTGATTAGCACCGACTGGAGGTCTTTTTTACTAATCGCTTTAGTTACCACATCATGCTGACCTCTGAGCATCTTCTGGTAAAAAACAAAAACAAAAAAAAAACTAGTTGGCCAAGCAGGCCAGGTTGACGGTGGGTCTAATTCCCTATTGGTCCAAGGACTCAAACCCGTATCTCTGATTACGTCCACCCACAAGTAGGATTGTTACCATTCTGTCAATATGTTGACAGTATGCTATAATGTCCCCAAAGCTATACCCTTGCGAGAAAGAACTGATCCTATAATACAATTTACACTATAGCCTACGCTACAAACATCACAGCAAAATACAAGTACAGGAATATTATAGGAATGGTATAATGATATAGGCTAGGAGAAAAAAAAAACCCATAAGGTCCCTATAAACTCACTATTAAGTCCCGCAGACACACTTCAAGCAGCCTGTCGAATAGGCAGTTAGAGGAATATTATGGTGATTCTTCGTTAGGGAACCATCATCATGCAGGGCTAGGGAAGCTGATTTTCCAATGAAAATTAAAGTTTAGACTAATTAGTTTATTTGCTATAAAAATGGTCAAATTTGAGTGCAGAAAGCATCAACAGCCCGTGGAACAAAATACTCCAATATTTAAGCCTAATGGATCTTACTAATGATTAGGCAGCTATCTAATAGGTTAATATCACAGGTCAGCAGCATGTCTAAATTTTAATTCGTTTGAGAACAAAGCGAATTGCCTGCAATTTTCAAACGTATAGTTTGTATTATATAAACAGTGTCTAACAACCATACAAAACTTAACCTTAAGTTTCAAAGCACAAGGTTATAGGCTTCAGGCAGGGTTGGGGTCAATTCATGAATGAACGCATCAATTCCAGTTCATTGGAATTTGAAAAAACCGACAGGGAACAGGATTGGAATTGAATTGGAATTTTAGGAAGTTGAATTTAACTAAAATTCGGTGAAATTCCATGTTTTGTTTTTTCTCACATATCTGAGGTTACAGTAGTGTTGTATAATATACATACTGAATATAAAATATTCAGAGTACCTCTCAGGTCGTATTTGATGCATAAATATAGGAATGAATGAATGAAATGATTTTTTTTATTTTCGTGTCATACTATCTAAATGGCCCCTCCCATATGGGATTACATGACACACAACTACAACAACACATCCAGGTCACTCAACATAACAGCACAAACTGTTGACAGCTAATATAATACAAAGCAACTACTGCTAGGCTACATGTATTTTCTGAGTCCCCATGCTTTATCTAAATAGTCCACAAAAGCAAATGTTTCCACCTCACACAATTTTTTCATGAAGTCTCCCATCGATAAATAATCAATATCTCCTCTGTTGATCTTATTATAATGTTTGATTTATAAAGTTTAGGAAGTCAAGACAACCTCTGTTAGAAGTGGAATTTAAAGGAATTCAGTTCTTTTTCCTGTCATTCTAATTCAATTCCATTTCTGTTTCCATAAAGCTAGGTGCAATTCCAATTCCAACTCCAGGAACTGAATTACCATGCAGTACCATGCATTCTTAATTCAATTCATGAGTCGCCCTGACCCTGCCTGGATACAGGTTGCGGAAGTTTTCGTAGCCGATTATGCTCCAAGTTTGCTGACTATAGTGCAAAGATCATCACTGGTGAAATATAAACTGATGATGGGCAAAGATGAGCTGGCATCAAGGCCCTTCAAGGAAACTGGGCAGGTTTGATCAGTATCTACAGTAAAAGCACATGTTGGTTTAATTTCAACGACTTGTATTTGGCCTTTTGGCTCCCCTCCTGTATTGGGACCTTAGAGGTTACAGTAACATTACATTTTTAACTGCTTAGAGCAACTATCTTGTTTCCCTGATAATACTTCGATTGGCCTCTTATTTTGAGGCTCTTAAAATCTGTTGCCCTTCAAAACTTTTAAAGCTGACTTGTCTGCAATATAAAATGAAGCTATGATCCTGATATCTCTGGCCTGCAGCTTTCTATGCTGACCGACTGCACAGCTTATAGTTGCAAATCCACTCAGACTTTAGAAATTGGCATTGCATTGTAGATGAATGGGTAGCAAAATATAAAATAATATCTTCATTCTTTATTCTCACACTCTTGAAAAGGGATGTGTCATTTTGAACACGTGTGTGTGTGTCTTCTTTGGGAGATATACTGTATGTGTTACCTTTCAGTCAATATGTGTTAATAACAGCATATGTTGGATGTAATTGTCATTAACACATTGTGTTGAAAAGCAACACAAATGTGTGTTCTCGCGAAGAAGACATGCAGATGTTTTAAAATGACAGAGTGCATCAAACTGAATCTTCTATGCACTGTATGTACATATTACATATGTGATAGGTACATGTGAACAAAGAAGATTGTGTTTATCTTTTATCTTTTTTTCTGCCAGAATTGTTTCCGGATACTTTGTTCCAGGTGCAGCCTGACTCCAGACACGAGCCTTTGTTTTGGAGTGAACAATAAGGCACTATACGTACTGAAGCCGACTGAAACATTATCCTCAATAATAGTACCCAGATAATAAGGTGAGAAACAAGAGCTTAAGAAGAGTCAAGTACGGTAAAGCTTGAATATCTATCCATTCCCTGTACACACATCACCTTGGGTAACCGTATACCGTTTTCATATAGAGTTAAACAGAAAGTAACCCAATACCAGTCATTCATAAATAAATAAGCCACCTCAGGAGCAACTGTATGACCTTTGATTCATCAGCATTAAGAAGTTGCTGAAAGAGTCATTTATGTCTGGCCAAGGCCTGTGGTTTCCCAAAGTAGTTTTTCAGTAAAATCATCTCACTGCTGCTCCATTTTAAACCATTGGATAAAAACAATGTCAGCATGAAGACACATTTGGCAAACCCAGGGCAGATTTCTTTGGCTTAATTCAAAATAATTGTGGAATGATAGAATACACTCAAATAAAAGTAAAAGAAAAAGAAACAAGTCTTCACACTACATTGCAAAAGAAGAAGACTTTCAGCAATGCCTGTAATTATAGAATTATTTATTATAAAAGGGGTTAACAGTTAATATAGTTTATTTACAGTATATATCATGCTGTGACATAAAAGGCAAATGTAAAGTGATAAACAACATAAGAGTGTACCCTAAAATTGTAATAAAGTTAAGGCTTAAATGTATATAAAATGGCAAAATGTTGATTATTAATGATAATTAATGATGGCAAAATTAATACTCAAAACAAGGTTGTCTTTACATAATGATACCGCATCTACACATTATAACTGAACACCCAAAGGAGGAATTTCATCATTCAGTTTCAGGGCAGAAACATTTCTGCTCACTGAGCAGAGTGGAGTATTGATATAACATTTTGGATTTGCCATTTTTTTTATTTGCACACCCAATTAAATACAAAGTGGACAAACAGTACAGTAAGTGCATCATTCAATGTAATAATAACACAATAAACATAAATATTGTGGTGAATTTGAAGAGAAAAAGGCTTCTAAAAAATTACTACATTCTCAGGGAGTCTTGACCAGCAGATAAAGATACTGATTTTTACAAAAAACACTACTTTGATTGAACTCTTGTACTTGCACTTATGGGAGAGCAGATGCTGTCATGCTCATCACATTATTTATTGAATTCATTATTAATTTAAGTATTTTGAGTGTCAAACCAATAGTCTGTATTGGACCTCTACAGTGTATCATTTGATTGCTCAGGTCTTTCATCATCACTACATGGCAGTGCTTATAATTTAGGTGAGCCCAAACACTTTTAAAACTTGACCATATTAAATTGGGGACTCTTAAGGATTGCCTTGAGCATTTTTTCATAACATTACAAAATATATGTTAAAGAAAAACTATGGAGTAAAAATATTGACACATAAATTATGTGTGAATTATGTCCAGACAGACTGGATTAGCAAAATGTTGCAAACATTGACATAAAAAAGTGGCACAAGATACATGAATACACTTTATATAAGCATTTACCTTTATGGTCACTCGGCTTAGCTAAAGGAAGACAAGGTGTCTGATGCAAATAGGTTTTTGCAAAGACTTGAGTAAAGAAAGAAAAGGACCATATAAAAAGACAAAGTAATCCGTTATAACACAAAAAGTTTAAAATTTTCCATGTAGCTGCCTGGAGCAATATGTTTTTTTCTGTGAAGTCAGACTAAAAAAATTTTTGGCCTTTCATTTCCAGGCCTGAAAGTGCTGTAAAATCATCTTTGGATGTCCCCGATAATACTATCTGGTCAGCAAGAAAGGAAAGGAGGATATACTCATTAAAAGAGTACCTCTTCACAAGATACAAATACAATCTGGCACATTTTTGGAACCCATTTGTGGGAAAACAGAATCCACCAGAGGAGAGTGGATATCACAGGAAATGTCTCTGATGGAAGAGCAGGGGATGGGCGAGGGTTCAACGACGAGGAGAAGCTCAGATGAGGGAAATCCGTATAGGGATGGTGGGCGACTCTGTCCTGTGCTGTGGAGAGTGATGGGTCACCAGGTGCTCCACCACTGTGTGTTTAGACATGTGCTTCATAAGGTAGGTCTCCTGGAGAACAAAGAGAGCCTCCGTCAGCATCAAAACACCTTGAGACATCATCGCTGCAGTCGACCTAACAATTCACATTTAACAATTTAAGCCTGCAATAAGCGATATCAGAGCTTACAACCAATCCAGAAACTAACGTGTGCTATGTGGAGATTTCATTGAGACATAATGATATAAAACAATATCCACACACGCGGGTCAGCTGTGTTGCTGTTTTCACCTCTTTTCAAAAGCTTGTTGTCAAATTCCACTCCAGAACGAAGCTCCTTCCGGCTCATTCAGTAGCTTTAAAAATTTTTTAAACCTAGCTCGTCTCCTCCGTCGCTGTTTAAAAGCGGCACTCTCCCCCTCCCATTCCTGAAAGAAAATGGTAATGGCAGAATCGCCACTGAATGAAGCGAGTGCTAAACTTGTTAAACTGGTAAACTTGCCAGCTTCCTCTTCACTTGTCATTGTGGGACATGTAACCTTCAGCGGGAGAAAGTTCTGGCAAAGCGAGACTGGTAGCCGGCGAGACATCTCCGTAGGTACAGTTAGCTTAGCTGTTAGCCTTTATGCATGGTGCTTTGCTAGGTTTATCCTTAATAGCCCTCCGTAGTGCAATGGCTTTGCTGTGCTTTATTTACAAATGTGTTGCGGTTTCTGTCGCTCTCTAGTGGTCAGGGAAAATCGCTTATTGCAGCTTAAAATATGAAATCTGTTTGATTTACACAACTCCAACTCACTGATGTGTACGCCCTGCCGCACATGCTGCAACAGTAGGCCTTGGCGTTCTTGATGGCGTGTGCAGAGAGGTGGATCTGCAGTGAGGCAGAGTCTGAATAGGCACGGTAACAGTTGGAACACTTGAAGGGCTTGTCTTTGTTGTGCTGCCTCTGGTGAGACTGGAGTGGGGGAGACGAAACGTTTAGCTGTTAATTACAGTGAGTCACCAGCACAGCGCTCTAATGAGTCTGCATGTCTCAAGTTATTGCCTGACAGAAGCTACCACCGTTACTTATGTCACAGATCCATATCAGTAGTGGAAAATGAGATTTGTGTGGCGGAGAAAAAAAGACTGATTGGTTATTTCAAATCTTTACCTGCAGATTAGATAGCTGAGTAAAGGCTTTTTCACATCCTGGATGGGCACATTTATAGGGCCGATCACCTGTGTGGATTCTGAAAGAGATTGAACAGATAGGAATGATGAGACAAACATTACGCAATCTAAAACCTTTTCAAGCATGCCAGAAAGAGAGATCAAAAATGCTGTGAATTACAAAAAAATAAACACCTGATTGAATTGCAATCAGAAGCAATCTACCTAACTCTAAGGTGCGGCAAAGTACCAAAGACATGGTACAAGCCAAGAGGCCACAAAAATAATTTGCTTACTCAAAATTATACCTTAAAATAACACTTCAGTGTACTGTTTTGATGACTCATCCTGCACTTGGAGTGTGACATTTTGATTGACATTTCTTAGCCAGCTCTAGGCCCTGTACTGGGAGTTTGTTTCCAAGGTAACATGTCTAAAAAGTTTTGTGAGTTTGTCTTTACTACAGACTAGCATGCCAGCGATTTGAAAAAGGAACTGCACAATACTCCCAGTAAGTTACATCATTTTGACAACAATCATATTTCATCACAGCTTCTTAATGTTTTTGCTGCTCAGTGGCAAACAGAACAAGACTGTATACTGGGCAGTTTCAGGTGTGAACGTATGTAACTGTATGACTGTGAAGCAGGGTGGTGTTGAACAACAGCATGTGTGCTCAGCAAGGCTTTGCTGGACAATATCAATGTTAAAAAAAAGTCATGAACAGACTGTAGGTGATCGAGTGAAATGAGTGTAAAGATTAGACCTGGTGTGCTGCTGCAGATGGGAGAGCTGGCGGAAACATTTCTCACAGTAGGAACAGTGGTAAGGTTTGACGCCCAGGTGTATGCGGAGGTGTTGGGCCAGTTTGTTTCCAAGGTAACATGTCTAAAAAGTTTTGTGAGTTTGTCTTTACTAAAGACTAGCATGCCAGCGATTTGAAAAAGGAACTGCACAATACTCCCAGTAAGTTACATCATTTTGACAACAATCATATTTCATCACAGCTTCTTAACGTTTTTGCTGCTCAGTGGCAAACAGAACAAGACTGTATACTGGGCAGTTTCAGGTGTGAACGTATGTAACTGTATGACTGTGAAGCAGGGTGGTGCTGAACAACAGCATGTGTGCTCAGCAAGGCTTTGCTGGACAATATCAATGTTAAAAAAAAGTCATGAACAGACTGTAGGTGATCAAGTGAAATGAGTGTAAAGATTAGACCTGGTGTGCTGCTGCAGATGGGAGAGCTGGCGGAAACATTTCTCACAGTAGGAACAGTGGTAAGGTTTGACGCCCAGGTGTATGCGGAGGTGTTGGGCCAGGTAGGACGCGTTCGCAAAGGACTTAGTGCAGTGAGGACACTTGTGAGCCTTTGCCTCTGTGTGGGTTTTGGAGTGGATCTGCATGTCTGACTTGGAGAAGAAGGTCAGCGGACAAACTTTACACCTGTATCAAGAAAACAGACACACAGACAGACCACACACATAAACAAGGCAGGCAGAAAGACAGATGGGTGGCCAGACACATATAGCCTAAGCGTTCCATTAGCAGCGTCCAAGCACACAAATACCTGTCCTCACAGTAACATTACAGAGCAAGTACCAAATTTGATCTGACACGTGGAGTTTCATTGCTCTAGCGTTAGATGTTTGTTTTGTACATCTTCGCTGTGGAAATTGTGGTGGAGATTGAGTCAATTTTGCAGGAGTAATAACAAAAAACAAGTGTTACTGCAGGGTCAGCCTGATGGTGGCACTATGGAGCACAAACATATGTGGTCTTACACACTTTAATTGAGGCCTATCCCTGTGTTGTTCATTTCTTGTAATGATGAAACATTATCTTATGAACAGCTAGCTTGTGCTAGTTCTTTGCTGTTTTGCTCACCAACCAGGAAACACACTTCTTTTACTGGCCGTCTATATGGACGTCCCTTAATTCACAGAGCCATCTGTTGGTCAAACTTGGTATTATACTTCTTATGTTACTGTTATGTTCATTACAATCCCAAACATTTATGTGAGGTTAGGCTGCTCCAGCTTACCACTACTGATAAGGTCAGACAAAAATGGGAAAACAACATTGGTGAGACAATAAGTTTAGAAGATTGGTCTCATATTTGTTCTAGAATTCACAACTGCTCTTATAATTTCAGACATAGGTTATCATACCTTAACTGTTCATAGAATATATTTTACACCTGAGAAAATGCACAAAATTAATGGGGAACTATAATTTCTGTGCTGGCGTTGTACTAGGTTGAAGGGAACTTTTTCCCACATGTCCTGGTCATGTAATTTATTGTCTAACTGTGTTGTTACTGACACAATATCTACCTGTCTCAATGTATCTATTCCATGTTTACAAAGATTGTGTCTGCTTGGGACTCTCCATTCTGACCCATGGAACAAGCACCAGAAAAAAATATATTGACCTTGCTTTACTGGCAGCCAGGGAATGTATTACTATACATTGGAAATCCTCTACTCCTCCAACCATATCACACTGGCTTAATGAACTCTCAAGTTACATTCCTCTTGACAGAAACTATTATAATAACAGGTGTAAACAGCATGAATTTCTTCAAATTTGGCAGCCACATTTAGATCTTATAGCATCCAGGACATGATAATAGCTGGTATTACTGTTAAAAAAAAGTCTTTGGGCTTGTTATTATTGTTATTTTGGGTTTGTTTGTTTCTTTTTTGTCTTTTGTTTTTTGTTCTTTTGTTGTCCTGTCTTGTCTGAGTCCTTACCCCCAGGCCACCTAGCCTACCTAAAACCCATATCTGCATTTATGTTGTTGTTGTTGTTGGCCATATGGACAACTGTCAGTGCGTGTGCAGGTCTGGGTGCGCGTGGGAGTGTGCACATGAGGGTGTACATGCATGTGTGCGTGTGTGTGAGTGAATGTGTGTGTGTGTGTGTGTGTGTGTGTGTGTGTGTGTGTGTGTGTGTGTTTGTTTCTACTTCTCTTTTGACATGGGAAGGGTATGGTAAAATGGGGAACATAATGTTTCATATTGTTAATATGCCATTGTACAAATGTCATTCTCTTAATCTGTGCACTCCTTCATAAATATTAAAGAAAAAAAAAAAGGTTGCTCTAGCTTTAAGCATCTAAAAATCAATTTGTAAATTTGGAATTTCAAACCTCTGTGTAATAGTCATGACACTGGAAAAATTGTGAGATACCACAATTTAAGTAATGGTTGAATATATACAGTACTGTGCAAAAGTCTTAGGCACCCTAGCTTTTTTATATAAAATGTATCTTTGATGTTTATTTTTTTTCTGCATTAGTGTGTCAGTAGACTGCTCTTTATAGTTAATTTCTTTGATATGGATGGAGAAACCTTTCATTTAATTATTTTTGAGAGCATCTTTGCTTTATGGATTTTTTTTACATGTGCCTAAGACTTTTGCACAGTACTGTATATATAAATGTATATATTTGGAAACACTTGTAAGCCAAGGTCAGAGACACTGTACCTTTATTAGCTATGCATTTAAAAGACATGTAGGCACTAGGTCATTCGAGAAATATTGAATTGAAGTGGAACTACTCAAAAAATGCCCTTTCTTACCTGTATGTCTTTCCCTCTTTGGCAGTGATGGTGACACAGGATTGGTCGTTGCCTGAGGCGAGGATGGGGTAGGGCACCACCAGAAGAGAGGAAGTCCCGTTCTCTGCCTTGATCTTCTTACGGCCTCGCTCCACCTTGGGAGGAGGCCCAAGGAGCGCAGCCAGGCCCCCGTTGTTTTTTAAAGGCTCCATCCCATGTCCGCCGGCTAACCCTGAGATGAGGTGAGGCATCGGGGCTCCACCCAGCCGACCCTGGCTGCTGGAGGTGGGTGTGGTTGGGGTGATGACCTCTGAGGTGTTGAGGTTGCCTGTTCTGGATGCCAGCGCCACGCCTGATCAGTGATCGGAGGAGGAAAAGATCGGAGTAGGTTATCAATAACAGGTTACATTTCTAAATGACTCCAAATTCTTATTGGAATACAACAGAACGGCATACAAAAATACAAGTACAGAATACTGTGCAAGAATGAAGGGTAGCTTACTTTGAAGTCAAAATGACATCATGGAGAGGGATAAATAGACACTTAGACACTCCACATCTTTGTTTATTTTTTTACTATTTTCCACATTTTAGAATAATTGTAAAGACATCAAAACTATGAAATAACAAAAACAGAATTATGCAGTGACCAAAAAATGTCAAACTCTTATATTTTAGATTCTTTAAAGTAGCCACCTTTTGCCTTGATGGAAAGGCAAAGGCTTTGGAAAACTATTTATATTTGTCTATGAAACAAATTTCAAGCATTTAAGCATAAGCCTTTAGATCAAAATGGCTTTAAAATAATGAGAAACAGAGTACATTCAGATGTGTCCAAACCTTTGACTAATAGTGTATATATACCCATACATTGCAGGCCTGACTGCTAAAACAATATTTGTTTCATACTACTGTTCTTATTTGTACAGCATCAGGAAGCACTGGGCTGAGAGTTGTCTAATAAAACTGATGTTGTTACCTGATACGTGGTTTGTTCTAGAGGGTTGGTCTATGATTTGACGCAAATGCCAGTCTTCCCACAGTCCTCTAGCTTTTATAGCTGCCTTATCATCCAGATTCAAGTTTACATCCCCCAGAATACGCCCTGTTAGAGATGTGCAGAAAATTCACATTTTTACAAAAAACACACTTCCGGCCAACATTACATTTGACAACAATTGGTAGTAACACTCAACAAAAGATATTTACAGCAGGTAATCATATAGCAAAATAAAGTTATTCTTTATGCAATATAATGAGATGAAGGATGGGTAAATTTCATGCACATCACTAAGCAAATCACAGCATGTTGACAGGTGGAGCCGGTGACGAGTGACTGTTGGGGGGAGCGTACCTGTGACAGAGCTGGAGGCGGGGCGGGCGTGCAGGGCGATGTCTGGCTGGGACGGGCTGTGGGTGTGGAGACCCGGCATCTGCTGGACTTTGGGAAGGGACATCCCATGCTGGCCGCCTTCCACCTGGGTGGGGGGAATCAGTAAGGGCTGTTGGGAAGGGACTGTGGTAGCGGGCAGGTGTGGCGGTCTGATCTTCTCTGCCATCAGCTGCTCCTTGATTTTATTGATCAAGACTAGGTTATCCAGCTGACAGCCAGGAAACAACATTTGTGACAAGAGAACAGCCATCAGTTCAGTCAGTGCCCTTTGTGTTGCGCTGGTTCCCTCTAATGGATGCTACTTGACATTGTACCCACAACCTTCTTGAAAGAAAGTCCCTGAGGATCAACAACTGATGTCTGTCTTAAATACTGTGTATGGATATAATAAAAATAAATACACATTTTCATGAAATTCCTTGAATTCCAAGAAAATGTATAAAGCAATCATTACCCTGTGCAGAAATTTAATGAAAATACCAGACTCACTCACCTGGCCAGGCATAGTAGGTGGTGGAGGCCAGAAATAGGGATTGTTAAAGCGAGGTTCAGCCATCCTGAAATGAAAACACGAGACTCAAAAACAGCAGCATGAGGGCAAGATTCAACCTCTGGATCTGTCTTTATCCATAAATGAAAATAGTGGACAGTATGTACAGTATTGAGTACATATTTGTAATCAAACTTGTGATTACCGTAGTAAGCAGTGGTTAAAAACAAAAAAAACAACAAAAAAACAAATCTCCACACATGCAGCAGCTGACTGCTCAATGTGATGATTTGAGATAACTTGCTCCAGTCTTGTGATACAGCATTTTGAAAGACATTCTGTATTGGTTCTCCTCCTCTTCCAAGTGCGAGAGGAAACCTTGTGTCCAAGGCACACTGAATCTAACTATAGAACACCTTCCTCACACTTTTTCTGAGTCACTACTTCTTCAGTGTTGTCCAAGATGTTTTTTGGGTTGTTTTTTTTGAGTTGCTGTGGAGAATGAAGTCAGCAAGAAATTCTTAAAAGACAGACTTAAAAGTGATTGCCACGAGGACAGAGTGCGCTTGGAGATGAAGGGGCTTTGTTCACCCTCCCTGCCAGTTTGGCAGCTTTTTTCTTAGGATTTCCAACCACACGGCTGCATGATGGGCATTTTGCCGAGAGATAGACTCTCACATGATTACAACAGCTAGTTAGGACACACTTGAAAGCTGTTATCAGACAAAACAGAAATGTTGAACCGATGTGGCTCGGATCCTAATCTGTCTGACTCCTCCTCAACATGTCGGCCCCAACAGGTCGTCTGATGGGAAGCAGGAGACACACTGTAGAGTCACCTCAGAGCACAGCATCGACAAGACCTGAATGACGTAGCCTATCTCAAAAGCCGAGAGGTCAGTAATCCAACTAACTATAATTAACATGGAGTAACTATAATGACGATACTGAACGAAAGCCCCACATTACACTGATCTGTAAGGGATGTAGCACAGATGCTACTGTACAGTTTTTAGTCCAAACATCAAATTATTCTGGAATCTGTAAAAAAAATCTAGAGGAGACAATAGTTTATTTTCACATGATACAATTAGGCATTATGCTTGATCAAACAGATGCTTTTCCTCAAAACTCTCTTGGGCAAGACGGACAGAAACCCTCTTAACTTCAAGGCAGAGAAAGCCGCTTGCTCATAAAGCTGTGAGCTGAAGGCCTTTCTTTCCATAGCTTCTCTTTTCAACCCCTATGAAGTTCTTTATACGACATTTTGCATTGCGTGCTTTGGCACACTCCACCATTCCTAAGTCTGTTTGACTTAGCAGAAGCATAGCACAGTCCACACGTATGAGCCAAGAGAAACAAAAATGATATGTCCAGGGGTATGAACGTACAGTAAACCCCACAAAATATTTCTCTAATGATGCCAGCGGGTATCAGTTTCACTTCCTGGAGGTTTTCTGCCTCGGGGGAAAAGGCTGGAGAGGCGAGGGGAGCTGACTGCCTGACAGCTTTGTCTCACTCTCTGACATGACACATTTCACACAGAAAACAGCATTTCATGGCAGCAAGGTGTTTCACATACGACTTATTCAAGATGAAAAAGTTGCTGTGGGTTACTGTGGACTGCTATACGCTCACAGTGTTTGGTGATGGAGGTTTGGTTTCTCCAACTGTATCTACTGTATGTGAGATGACAACACTTCACCTTACATTGGCAATGTCCTTCCAATGAGCAGATTAACTCTGACTGCAAACCTATAGATGATCTACTTCAATCTAGGCTGCTTTGTTGTGCTATTTTTGCCAGAATATTTTTATATACACAAATGCAGCCTAGTTTAATGTTAAAACTGTGTATTCTGGTTTACATGGAATTGTTAGGGTTAGTAAACACTGTATAAAGTAATTAAACTGTGATTAAAACATTGAAGCCCCACATACCAGGCTGTTCTGTGTACATTTTATAATAATTTAATTTAAGCTAAGTTATCATAAGTATCCTACTACAATCTAATGCTATATTAAGGTATACAATGTTTAATAAGGTGCTACAAATGGTTAGCAGTCACCATACACTGGGTCAAATGGTAACGTGTAGGCTAACACTTCCTTTCCAGGCGTGAACCTAATTACATTTCTTAATATTTCAGTAGTATCAAAAAACGTCGCCAGTATAATCAACTAGAAAACAGAACACCTTCAATCTACTGTATGTCAAATTATAAAGCTAGACAGAAAGACCTGCACGCCGTCTTTTAAACATGTAGTGGAAGAAGGCAGAAAGCGCACTGAAACAAAAGTTAGGGTTAACTTTTCCTTTTTTTTGCAGCGAGCTGCATTATTCCGACAATTAAACCCACACGAACAGCATCATATAATGTCTCGATGTAAGCAGCCGAAACGGCAGCATCGTTGCCACAGAGAGACGATCCTCCGCAGCGCCTCTGTCCACAGCCTCTCCCACATTCTCAGACAGTTTATTAAAAAATTTTCAGACAAAAGGAAAACAAAAATGGCAGCCCTGTCTTATTTTTATAAGGACAGGACGCCATATTCTGCAGATCCGAAATTATAGGGGCATAATTCGCCAGATGTATTCAAATGGTCGCGATGCGCTGGGATGTGCCATGCGTTTATTTGCATTAAGTGTACGAATGATTGTTTACTTTGATTTGCAGGTTTGAATAGCCCGGCTCGAGAAAAAAAACCTAGACACTTCCTACAACAATCATCATGCCTTTCTGAATGCACTGCGTTATGACAATTGCAGCGACTAAGCAAGTACCAAATTCAATTATTGTCGATGCTTTTTCTGGCGCGTAATGTAACGTTAAGCTATATTTGCACAGTAGGGGAAAAATCTATCTTGTGCACTGCAAATAGTCTTTTTTTTATAACAACTTTTGCATGACTTAAATACAAACGATAACGAAGCGACACCGGGACAGCTGCGCATCTGACAAATGAGTAAAAAGGGAGGCAGAGAATTGCATCGAGCAGCCTACATACCTGAACCTGGGACAGAAGAAATATTTTATAAAGGGTTAGATTGTTCTTTCTGCTTGCTCTCAGTCGGAGTTCAAACCTTCCGGGTCGCCTACTGTTCACTTCTGGGTGCTGCAGGCAAAGGAATTGTTCAGTGTGAAAAATACAGAGCCGAGACAGATTTTAACCCATTTTGTGGTTTCAAAGTACAACAATAAATCGGCAACTGTCTGTTTCATAGGGTGCAGACGCTACAGAATAAACTTTGCATATCAACGGGAAATTAATATGTAAAGAGGTTCTCCTGTACAGTGACACACAGCTCTGCCAGGGTATTAATACGTTATTGTAAGGTTAACTTTCTCCTCCCTGTATGAAAACATGCAGTTGGCCCATGAGTTTAAAATAAACATAAATAAGGGCATTATAGTTATGATTAGGCTACATAAAGATCCCCGAGTTCATAAAGCACTCTAATTTCACAGTATTGTAATGGCATAATAGTGGGAATGTTTTAATTTCACGCAGTAGGCTATTACAAGTTTCAACATCCCATTCACCTTTCTCAAGTATAAAGCATATGCCTCTCCCATTGACATGTACAGTGAATCTGAAATCTAATCCTCTCAGGAGCAGCATGACAGGCTGCTAATATGTTCTGTGCTTAGCTCAGCAGGAGATGGCACTACTGTATTAGCTGAGGCTTAATTAAGAGCTTCAGCTGGGAAATCAAGGTAAAGATGTTAGTCTTGGCTAAAATGAGTAAATAATCAATGAGCGCTGCCAAATAAGTACTATCAGTTAACATGTGAAAGGAGACAACCACACAGTGCTGGCACACACAGAACATAATCTAATTATCACTTGTGGATTATATTGCAGATATATTGCAGATATTTGCAGATATTGCAAATTAGAATTGCAATATGAGATTAGAATATTAAATTAAACAGACAGTTTATTTACAGTTTTATTTACAGCGTTATTTTAAGTTTGATCCTCAACATCAGCCTCTTCAAAATGTCTAAAATGCTATTTTTTTTTGTCTATAACAACATATAACTAACTCATAATACTTTTTCCTCCTTCAAACATGTGTCTCTGCATTCCAAAATGTCAAAATGTAATCATGTTTTTTCCAAAGTCTATGTAATCAAAGCATTGTGTGTTTTCAATAATTATAACAGATTAGAGTCACCATTGTTTTGTAAAGTTATTTTAATCTTTTCCTCTCCAACGCAGCAAACACGATTACTTACTTACCTGCTTACCTACACACCTACAAACCTACAAACCTATCTATCTGCCAACTGTGCTGTATCTGGTGTTTACACACACAGGTGCCCAGAAGCACACATGCACGCACACACACACACACACACACACACACTCACACACACACACACACAGAGAGAGAGAGAGAGACTACTTTGTACCACACGCTGTTAGTTAGTTAGTTGTTAGACTGGTTTTCTTCCCAGTGATCTGTACAAACACGGCCACACCCTCTGAAGAGCACATGTGCTCTCACCTTCACATAGGCCAGGTGCAGAGAGGACAAGGGTGGGGGGGGGGTTCATTATCCCCAAGGGGAGGGGCAACAGGGAGGTGAAGAAAGAGGATGAACCGTTTGAGGCTCATATTGACATGCTGTTCTGAAGGCTCCTGTGAGCACAGGTAAGAGACTAGCTAACTATTAACAACCTTACAGCAGTTTTGAACTGTACTCATCTTTTAATCAGAATTGTATGTGATTTACCCACTTTCATCGTGTGACTGAGCTATGGAAATGTGTTTTACATGTTGAAGCAGCCTGATGTTGACTGGTGAGGAGGTGTTTTGAGTGTTAGTTTGCATAATGACTTTTACCTCCGGTAAGACTTCTCTGTCATCAGGCCATAGCAGCAGCCTCTGTGCACACAAGATTAAGCTAAATTTGCACCTGTGTTTGCATGATTGAGGAGAGTTTAGTACTTGTTTATAAATTGGTGGTGTAAAATGGCAATTGTGAAATTAATACAAATGTTTTCATGAAAAGGACAGCTGATTGTGTTCCTGAGATTTAATTTTTGAAGGATAATAAACTGTAAGGCAGCCATGTAGTCCAGGGTCCACTACTAATGTACACAATGATTATTGATCTGCAGCCATGGGTCAAAAACATTTAGATGTCAACAGACTGAGAGTTGAATGATCAAGAACCTAAAAAAAAAATTATGTGAATTTATAACATGTTACAATAGTATTTAACATGGGGGGTTTACTGTTAGTTGAGTGCCAGGCATTCCAGGAGTCTTCTGCCCCGAGGCAGAAAAAAAGAAAGAACCAGTTTGACGGAATCATGTTGATGTTTTGTCCTCACTTTGTGTTGTTTTGTCCTAGCCATGGATGGCGTGTTGGAGGGAGCCGCTGTGTTGTGTGTGTGTAAACTGGCCTGCAGTCTTCCCTTCCTGGCCTCAGTGACTGCCTCCTTCAGCCCTGTCAGCTTCTGCTGCTGCTGCCTACTGATCTTCACTGACTTCCTAGTCACATGTAAGTATCTAGTCCTGAAGCATCAAGACAGGACCGTCCACTGGTCACCAGAGTTCCTTAATTCTATCCCACTGCTTCACAGACTGGAGTCTCCCTACTCATTGACACTTGTTTTGTTTTTCCCTCAGTGTTTCTAATTTTCCTGTGGATTGCTGAGTCCTGGCTACCTCAGCTGTCCCCGCTCAGTGATGTCATAGCCCTGCGCTTCCTGCTCTTTCTCAGCCATACGTATGGGGCAGTACTGCTCCTGACCACACCTCTGATTGCTGTGGAGACCGGGACCAGACTGCTGTGGCCCCACACTGACGCTTTGGACAAGGAAGGATGTGAGGCTGCTCTGGGACAGCGTTGTTGTGTGGAGGAGGTAACTGTGGAAGAAGAGGAGGATAAGAACGAAGGGAATGACACAGACAACGACCAAGAAATAGGGAGGAGGCTGTCCCATGCCACTGGCTACCTCTGCTGCCTGTCAGTGTGGATTGTCGTTGGCCTCAGTGTCAGGTGGGGATGGAAACTGGAGGAGGTGTGGGCCGCCGCCTGCATGCACACAACCGACTCCCTCATCGGATGTTTGCCCGGCCTGCTCAGCGGCCCCGTGCCCGGCGCTCTGGACCCCTGCTGGGGCATGGCGTTCCTCTCCCTCCCTCTGCTGCTGACCGTGGGTATGGGCCTGCACAGGCGGCACCAGGCCCCCGCACAGCCTGCGAGGACACACAAGGAGAAACACGGAGCTAACAATAACAGCAACATTGGCTGGCAACACCTCGTTCCAGCGCTCTCTGCTCCATCCAAGACTGTGAAGCCTGGGATGTGGGTGTCAGAGCCAGCACAGTCTGTTGACCCAGAGAAAACACAGAGCAGCTGCACTGTTCACAGAGCGTGTTCCTGGAACAGCATGCAGATGTCGCCGCATCACCATGGAGACTTTGTCCTCCTTTCCCCAGAGTGTTTGTCTGCAGACTGGGGAGGACAGGAGCACAAGAGGACAAAGAGAGGTACACCTCTGGCATTTATCATGGAGGAGCGCGTAGACTCACAATACAGGAGTCCATGTGGGTGGCGACAATGGGGTTTTCCCTGCCTGGGGGTGAATATAATGACAGGGTTTGTGGGTGTGCTCTCTGTCTTTGTGCTTCCTCTGAACCTCGGTGTGAACGTTCTCCTGATCCGAACCATAGAGACGATGCTGGAACTGTGTGTTAAATGTTTAGTATCTCTGCAGCAGATACAAGAGAGGGGTCAGTCCGTGACAATATAACACTGACGTAAAACCTGAGTTGTGAGGAACAGAAGTGGACACTAATTGGAGGGGTCTTTTTTTAGCTTGTGACTGGATCAGCAGATTAATATTGCATCTATGCAGACAGCTGGTCTACCTGTCAATGGTGGTTTAAAAGAGTGTAAATAACTCAATTTTAAGCAGCTATTCGCGTGTGGAATAATATGTGGAAAGCTGCTGAAAGGTGTTGAGAAGGCAGGTTGAGGCGTGCTTACCAGAAACACAGACACTAAACCTGACTGAAATAGACTGTCATAAGGCCCACTGGTGAGACTTGTAGATCTACAAGGTTTTGTCATCACACAGTGGGTTACAGACCTAGATTCTCCAGCTAAATGAAGCCTAATCCTGGAGCGAATGTTATTTGGAAAACAGCAGTACTGAGTGTTCTTACACTGCATCCAATAAATCACTAAAGATAAATAAATAAAGCTGACTTGAAGTTGTGCCAAATGTTTTTTTTTTTTTTTACATCTTTGTAGTTATGTGTCACAATTTCAAAGGATTGAATTATCACTGCAAGATGGTACGGTGAGATGTAGTGTAACTGGAGAAATTGAACATAATAAAACAAACACAAACATTTAAAAGATTGATGTGCATTCAACTCATAAACTCTGAACTGAGACATGTTGTAGTTGGAAGGTGAACAGGGACACAGATGACACAAAGTGACACCAGAGGGCACTCTGGTACAATAACGACTACAGGCAACTAAAATCTAAGACCATGAAGCTCTCAGGATGCATGATAGACATGTCTTTAGGATGAAACAGGAGAGGGATGAAGGGGATTCTGGGAACAAAAGAATACATTTTTAGGCTGTCCTCCCCTTGACAGAGCCAGAGGGTAAGCGCAGAGTTAACAGAGGCCTGTACAACACCTTCTCTGCCAAAGTATTCAGACCTGTACAGACAAATACTTTAATCAAAGCGCATTGACATAGCCAAGATAAAGGTCCAGCTTCCTTACTGTTTTTATGCTATTACATGTATCAAAACAGATGGAGATACTGTTAATGCCCTGATATATTCACAAGCAAACCATTGCTTCAGAATGGCAAGATGACATGTTCTGCAGTGTGTTTTCACTCAGGATAAAACGACGAGTGCATGGGTGAGTGTGTGAACAAACAAACGAGTTGAACGAGTGACATGGTTTTGTGCTTCTATGTGGATTGTTTTCTTATGAGTGAATTATGGGAATGATGAAAGGGAAATCTTTTTAGTTGCTGGCAGTTTCCTCAATCAAGATATTATCACCATTCAGTGCAGGAACTGTGACTGTTCTGTGTTCAACTGCTATAAAAAAAAAAAACAAGTAGATGTATTCCATTACAAAAGTTGAGAGAATTTTCTTCCTAATGGTCTTATTTTATGACTTTAATAGCACACCCACAAGTAATTTGGCAACTCCCAGCCGAATGAATAATCGTATGATTCACCTACACGTGACTCATTCTTTGTGCACTGCTTTCTCAAACGTTTCTGAGGCAGGATCACTCCCACGTTCAACATCTTGTGGAATCCTTAGCTGTGATGTTCGGAGGTTACATAAATTTCAAAAGGTATCTCCAGAGTGAAACACAAGAGCCAACAGATGACTTGGTATGTACCACCAGTTCTAGCTATTTCTGTCGTCATTCTCAAGATTGAACACGTATTTGAATGCATACAGATTGAAGACAAGCACAAGCACGCACAGTATCTGACTAAATAATGCTGAGTATCATTTCACAAATCCACCATCATGAATACACAGCCTCGAGGCCCCTAGACTGTGGGAAGCCTCAATGTTGGTGTTACTTCTATTTTGACTGTATAATCACTTGCCCCAAATCATATTTAATCTCATATATAATCCTATAGCTAAATGAGCGCAATGAAGGGAACATCTATCCATGCCTTCAGGACACCGGGTGCAACTCTTCTGTTCATTCACTGCAAAAATTAAGAGATGACAATGGTGAGCCTTCATTTTTGCTTTTTTTCAACCACCTACAAGATAAAAACCCTGCGCTCCTGCCTCAGGAGGGCCACATCTTACTGGAATGAGATAGGGGTCTCATGAATGAGGGCTCAGTGACTGTTTAATGGACACTTTCTCCCGAGGCAAAAATGTCTATTACAGGATGGACACTTTCTCCTGAGGTAAAAATGTCTCTATTACAGGAGTGAAGGCTGAGTGAGGGGAGAAACCTACACTGAATCAAAACTGAGAAGAAGCCACGCGTCCTGGGGGTCTGGTGCGAACAAACGGCTTTCTGCTTCAAACTGCGCAGTTCGCTGTGTAACAGATGTAACCATGATACAACAAGAGTCAATTGCATTGGAGTGTGAATTAACAAAACAGCAGGGTACGGCGTAACACAAAAAATAACTCTAGCACTACACTTTCAACTGACAATAGCTTGAATTTACTTGGGTGTCTTATTTGATGTTGTGTATGATTCAGATGTTAACTTCCTAAAATGGTCTCATTAAAAATGTATGATAATTCATTCGCCCCCCGGTTTAGCCATCTCTCTCTCTCAAACCTGGCAGAGCGATAGTTAATGAGGAGGACCCATCTACAGCTGTAGCTCACCTGCAGTGAGGGAACACTCGACTCAGGCAGACATCTGCGCTTTTTATTCATCATGTCAGAAATGCCTGAGTGTGAGTAGAGGAAAGCAGAATAAAGACGGTGCACAACCTCCCACCTCACTGCTGGATGGCTTCACAGGGCTGGGAGTTTGGCACATCTCAACTAAAATGTCTGGCATGAAACTATTACTAAACTGGAACAGGTATCGACAAGCAGAGGCAAAGGCTTCCTACATTTCAAATAGGATTCCTCTGCCTCCGACATATGATTCCTGTTAGTTTTCCATTTCACCTGTGTTGATACTCTCAGAATAATGTGACAGATTATGTTCACTCTCTGAAGACAAACTGAACTTTAAGCAGGCATCAGTAATGATATAACATCCTGTACGCCGTCAGTGTTGGTTTACATACAAACCAGGACAGAATTAAACAGACAGGTTGGTTTTAGCAGTAATTTATTGTTGTACATTAAAACATTTCCCACAAACCTCCAGCAGCAAAAGCACACTAGAGTGTGTTCACACAATGATGGGTGCACAGCGGCCATCATCAAAAGACACAATCATTATAATCATTAAAAGTGTCATAGTTATCATCATAATCATTTTTACCATTATCATCACCACCACCGATAACCCACCACCATCTCTCAATAATAATCTCCTTCTTAATATCCAAGCGGAAACAGCCTTTCTCAAAGCAGGCCCCACAGAGGACTGCACCATGCCAGTCTGGGTCAAATGGTATTTCAAATCATTAGCATTTGTTTTAACCTGCATTAAGCACCAAGAGGTCGGGATTTACTTCATAAGGACAATTCAGACAGTGTCAATCACAGAGAAGTAAACTGACTTTCAAATCCTGTCCTGATTGTCTAAACCTTCTGATACTCATTATATCATCCTATTGGAAATCCTAACATCTGCTACTCCATGCACATCAAAACAAACACTAAGAATTATTAGCAAATACACACAATTTTGACTTTGCATCAAACTGCACATACCGGAACCACATCACACAACATCCAACTAAACAGGGGCACTGCCCCAATTCTTTTAAATGGACAACACAGACAACATACACACACACAAAGATGTACAGCGGCAAAGGAAGGGTGAGGTGAATTTTTTTTTTTTTTTTTGCTCTTGAAGTTTTCAAAGAAAAATCTCTCAAGTGATACCTGGGCCAAAAGGTATTTTGTAATAAATACATTTAGCTACTGCATGAGCACACTTGGAGGGCCAGATGGGTTTTATCAAGCACAGCTAAAGCTGGTAGGATTTAAACTTCTATTTGACCCAGGCTGGACAAACACACCCGCACATATGCCCACCCACCCGCAACACACACACACACACACACACACACACACACACACACACACACACACACACACACACACACACACACACACACACACACACACACACACACACACACACACACACACACACACACACACACACACACACACACACACACACACACACACACACACACACACACACACACACACACACACACACACACACACACACACACACACACACACACACACACACACACACACACACACACACACCTCAGTATGCTAGACTTGGCTAGAGGACAAGGGCCTCTTAGAGCAGATTCTGGAGGGCTTGTGTACAACCAATGAATAACAAGAGCAGTTGAGGCACATGGGCAAAGTAGCAAACATAACCGAGCCTCAGAGGAATGATCAGTGATTGTATCATTATATAATACAGCGTCAGAGTGTGAATGCCAATTGCACAGGAATAGCATAATAGCTATTGTCCATCCATCACCCCTTTCCTTGGTAATTACCATTTTCTCAACATACTGCTTTACTTCATTTATATGTTATGATTTAAAAGAAAAAAAGAAAAGTTGGTCTCCATAGCATTTTTGATTTTCAACACATTTTGAGCAATATCTCATCTTAAACTTTACAGATTTTAGCATCCGCAAAGTCATGCTGCTACAATTAGTGGTCTCTGCCTCATTTGGCTAACTACTTAGATGGTCCAATTTATCATTCTGATTTAGCCTTTTAATATTAGGACAAAATTATCACGTCATTAGAGGCAGAAATGTACTTGAGTGCTAACAGTAAAGTGGATAAAGTACCCACAAGCATACTGTATGCAAAATGATAGCATACTTGTGGTTCCTGGGAAAAAGCAGAAACCAAAAGATGAGCCATAAAGGGAGAGGACGAATGCCTTTTACCCAGCGATATATGTAAAACATACAAGTCCCCACTCCAGGAATAGCAGCATATTCTCAGACAACCTACACCTCCAAACATACCGTCAGACCATACAGGTGGACAGGGTTGGGGAGTGGATAGGGATGGGCAACCCAACAACCACTTGTTCATTTATTTTGTCATAAGTGACATGGAGGACAATCTCTGGAGGACACAGAACAAGAGCCTTTCTTGCAATAATGGAGACTTTCAATGGACACACATGGGTGTAACCTACGGGAGAGCTTGAGAACATGGGACATCATCCCCCCCACCACCCCACTACATGGGTAAAGGGTATAACATACAGACATAAGTGAAAAGTGCCAACAGGCTTGAGTTCAGGGTAAAATTCAGAGTGGATTGCCGAAACTGTGGCCAAAGGAAAGCAAAAGGAGTCGAGTGCTGTCAAACACATTCCACAAACACAGCTAAGCCAACTGTACAGCACAGAGAAGATAAGTGACCGGTCTTCGGCATCCGCTTACTGGGACAGAGAGGGGACATATGTCTGACAAGCCTGGAGCTTGATAAGGAGAGCAGTGCCCCCTGGGGCTGTGCAAGGTGGGTCTGGGACAGTCGCTTGAGATGGGAAATCACTTTCAGGGCTTACATCACTGACACGGACCCCAGAGGTGCCCAGGGGTCCCTCTCTTTCTCTCTCCATTAGTCTCGTCATCTTTTTAATTAAAGAAGCGGAATGAGGCTCAAGTGCAGGCCCATATAGTATGGTCATTCCAAAAGTCCCCAAAGAAATAACAGCGCAGGTGATAAGAGCAGCAGCACGCACATTTCTTAACACCAAACTGAAAGAAATAAACGTTTCAAACACCCCATTAAACTTTTTTTTTTTTTTTTTTTTTTAAACGTTTTCTTGAACTTCTTTTTAAACCTAGTAGTCCTGTGAATTCACCTATGACAGATACATCCCTCAGGACAATCACAGCCACAGATGTGTGCGCGCGCATGTAGCTCTTATAGGCGTACGGTGTTGATTCTCAGCGGCTGCACGTTCTTGCCATTGGCGTGGCTCTGGCCGGGGCTGAAGTAGGGGTAGAGCTTGGCGGGGAACTTCTCTCTGTAGGTGTAGAGCCAGGACATGTCGTCCGCGTTGTAGAAGACGAGCAGGCCTTTGGGGTAGTCCAGGTACACCCCCACCTTCTCCAGCTTGCTCTTGACGTTCAGACGGGTCCAGGGCTCGGTGCAGGCGCTGTACTGGTTGCCGTCGTGCATAACGATGCAGTAGAAGCCGCGGCTGGGCTGGATCTGGATGCTGCCCTTGCGGCTGACCGTCTCGTTGGCCACGCCGATCATCCACTGGGTCTTCTCCGACACCATCACCTCCCAGTAATGGACGCCGGAGCCGAAGCCCTCGGCGCCCAGAACGGACACCTCCACATCAAAGCGGCGCGGCGAGTCCTGCAGGGGCTGGGGGTGAAGATTCCCGTAGGCCACGATGGTGCAGTCATCTGACAGGATGAGTCTTTGGTGGGCTGTGATGGGGTCGAGGGTCAGTGCTGCTGGCACTGGGGAAGAGAATCAAAGGGAGACAGAGAGAGAGACAGACAGGCAGATTTATCATGGAGACACTGCATTTACTTCACTTACCTTGGGGAGGTAAATACTGTGGAGAGATAACAGTTGGCCTAGATAAACAGGCCAGTCACAGATATGAAGATAAGGTAGCGTTAAAGAAAACCATTTCCTGAAAGAAAACCCAAAACACATCAATATGTTGATGAGGGAGCTTGGCCAAACAGAGTAGCTGGAATTGCAGTGTCATTCTATCGCACCATTTTTCTTTATCGTTGCAGTTGCTGTGTGAAGAGTTTTATGCTGAGGCAGTGAGTAAATACGTCCAGGCCGCTCAGCCACTCGACAGGAGAGGCGGGGCACGGAGTCAAGGTTATGAACTGATCTCTAAAATGTCTCCACTGAAAAGGATTCATCAAAGGCAGTTGGTGAAAAACAAAAGGAGAGTGTGTCTGGAGGCGGGACCTGAACTCTAAATTTTATATTTTGACCAAGGAGGTGACTCAGAGGGCCCAAGACCAGTAGACTGGTGGAATTATTACAGTGTATACCACTAATGCCAGAGTTAAAGGAGGTGATCAAAGCCACGCCCTGTGGTAAAAGATGACTGACGGCTTGTTATTGTGGCACACACTACTGCCGCTCTTCTCCTATTTCAGGAAAATCAAACAAAGAAAAAAAGAGTGCGACTGTGAGTAGAGCTCACGATCAATTTTTCATAATCTGTTTTTAAACTTCATGCATAAACTATGGTCTTCAAAGTCAAGTGCTCTCCAGAGTCTGATACGGGAGTTCAATTTGAGCAATATCACACCATGCAAAGAGTGCAAACAGTGCTGTAGCAGAGAGAAGTAATTACAGCTATGGGAGGAGCGGTGCTACTCTGTGCAGTTATGTGGTTTAGGGAGGGAGCCTCTGCACCCGTGCCCGCTCTACCTCTGAAGAGCACAGCATTCAGTTCAGTCATTATGGAACCATATCAGGCTGAACAATAACGGCCTGTTCCCCTCGCTCTCCCATACATAGAGCAGACTCGGAATAGAGTGGGAGAGGAATTTTACTGGATTTCCACTTCCTCTGTATTTATATCAGTGGGCATAAATGGAGGTGAAATGTCTGGCAGCCGGCCAGCGGGCAGGACAATGCCTTCTCCGTTCGATGACATCGCCAGTGTGTGTTACAATCTATTCATTAAAATTTCATACTCTGAGTGCCTCTTTGTGTCATATGGAAAAAACATACAGGCACACACACACGCACATACACACACACTGGAAAACCATTTTCCCTGCTGGATGAGAGAAGGAAAGCGCAGGGGCTGCTAGTTATCCCCCGTAACCCATCAATGACAGAAAGGGATGATGGGAGGAATGTCTTTGTCCCGTCTCCCTGGCAGCTTCTGGTGATGGATCGTAACCAATTGTTCCATTTGGCAGCCAGTCAAGGGAGGCCAAAAAACTGCCCTCCCTCCCCTCAGCCAGGAGTGGGCTAAAATGGGAGAATTGATTGAGGGAGTGAAATATTCCTTGGCACATTATTTTAAATGATCTCCTGTGAGTGAGTGATGGCTGTAGGCAGAGGGAGTGGAGCTTCTCTCAGCACTCTCGCACACAGAAGGGCATCTCAGCCCTCCAGGTCCAACCACCATTTCTCACCACAGAAGAATAAGCTCTGAGAGCATCCCAGCAATCTTAATGCAAGTTGGGATTAGCTCTTGCACGGCATATTTCAGGGTCAAACATTCTTCTGCTGAAGATAATTTGATAATTGACCTAATTTCTAAACGTTTGCACCACTCCACACTAGATTCCAAGCTGTATAATATTTCATAGTTTGTGTTAAATTAATCTGCATGTTTGAGTTACACAATGCGTCTAAATTTCCAGAAATGTTTGGTGACACATACCTGGTGAAATATCCTGGAACAGAGACTTCCATATTGTGTACTGTAAGGGCCCCATGTACTTGGATGTCGGGAAATCTTCATACGTCAGATTGGTCTCATGTATCTTCCCCTTAATCCTATGACAGAAAACAGATCAATGTCATTCTCAATCCATTTCTTGCTTCTTCCGGATGCTGCTTCGCTATCAACCCATGTCTCAAGTAATTGATCTGGTTTGCATCTTCTGAACCCTAACAACTGACAAGGTGCTTCATGAATGCTCATGGACATCTTCCTACAGCAAAAAGAAAAAGCATCAGTAGGGGGGGTCAGCTCTAATGCTATTACAGTTTCAACCCCCACATGAATCGCTCACTGCACTCCTACATGGAGCCTAGAGTTCAGGCAAGACATGGAGGTGGTTACTTGAAATCTGCCATCATGGAATCCTGAAAACAACATATACACAACACCATAACTGTATGTGTGGAAAAGGGGCTTATAAACTTTGTGTTTAATATCAGGTTGATCATAGTGTATAGGCTGAAAATAAGGAATTAAAAGAGAACCTGGTTGAGTCAGTTTCCTTGATATTTCAAAGTTTTTGTAAGTGGTATATTTCCTTCTGAATGACAAAGTGCTTGTGTAGCAGTTTGTTTTCTTGTGCCAAAGCGCTACTTCAGATCTGTTGTTATAAGCCATAATAATGGAACTTCCACAGTCCTCCTCATTAAGTCCGCCTTAGTAAGCCCCTCTAAGATATTAAACTGTTCAATTAAATCACCCCCGAGCCCCCCCTCCCAGATTAAACATTACAGCTGGTTTATATCAAGCCTAATATGCCATCTGTTCAGGGATTAGTTAATCCTGTTGCTCAAATCTGCACTTTCTCCAAAAATTCAGCAGCCTTACTTAACACCAGGAGTCGAACACGCATTTAACGTGTTGTGAGGCATCAGCATCATAACAATTTCAGTGTCATTTATCCTATGGTGAGATGAATTAAGTGTAGCTTCGGGACTTGAGTTGATAAAACCTGGCAGTTTTTGACCGAGAGACAGTTTCTGACCCAGCCTCATGTTTTCCATTTTTACTTTACTTTTACAGGGACTGCAATAATGATACGACTGCTATACTAATGTCAGCGAACACAGGGTAAGCGGAGCACCTCTCAGAAGTGATCGCCACTCCCTCCAGGAAGTCGTGCCGCCCCGTCTCGTTGAGGCGCTCCTGCAGGATCTGGATGCCCTCCTTGACATCGCGCAGCTGCTGACTGTAGCGCTGGATCTTGTGCTCAATGTCGGAAAGCTTGCGGGCCGTATCCATCTCCAGCTCCTCCAGCATGCTCTTCTGACGCTCGCGAAGGAACCGGTGAAGGCGCTCAAACGCTTCACCAATGGTCGCGCGCAGACTTTTGGCTGAGGACTGAAAAAGAGAGGCAGGACATGGTCTACTTCACAAAGCAAACCACTCTCAGCCCAGCTATTCATACCTGCCTCTACAGAATTGCCTTTGTACTGTACTGTACTGTACTCTAGGTAGCTGGCTTTGTTAAGCGTTTCAGTCACTACAGCCTTACTATTAATTGGACAAGGGTCAGTCTCCCTGGGGCTTACAAGTGTTCTAATTGCGTAAACATTATGTAAACATTTATTCATTGATTCAACTTCTACGTGTATTGGGAAAAAACAAGAGTATACATTTCAGTAACTGAAACTGCTTAAAAGGCTGATCAGGTAGGGGTCGCCAAGGACATCCTGTGTGTGCAGTCGGGTGATTACAAGACCAGCGGACAGCCAGATAAGCTGATGCTATTAAAGACAGAGCCAAGCAGTTCGCAGGGGGCAGCAGACTGGAAGCTGAAGAAAGAGGGGAAAGAGTTGTGGAAATTGATTTGTACTTGGAGGAGAAAAGTGGGAAGCTGGACATCAGAGGGAATGAATCATCTGAGTGCTAACAGTCAGAGTGTCAGAGAGATGGAACAAAGGGGTGTGAAGTGAAAGCTCTGTAATAACCGCACAGAGAGTAGCATGAGTCTTTCACTCTGGAGGTCCCGAACAAAGGAAACACCGGGCCTCATTCACAGACATTTCCTTAGACTTTTCCTGTCTATCCATAGTCATCTATAATCACTATTTTGCAGAGATTTGTTTTTTTTATCAGAAGTTACCATATTCAAATCATGCAACTCATGTCTGTACACAGACCTTCAAGAAATATTTCTGAATCAAAGCACAATACAAAGAAAGAAAAACAGTGCAGTGATAATGCTCTTGAGAAGCATTCGAGATGAAATATGTTTCTGTGAACCTTTGATGAATGAGGGCCATTTTCTGTGTCAGGAGTTTGAAATTCTGCTCTTTGATCCCCTTCAGAGTCACAGGAGGTGTTGGATTCAGGAGCCGTGTGATCTGAGGTTTCATTACACCTGCCCTAAAATCGATCAATCCCCATCAAACAGCAGGCCTGTTTCTCCTGTTCTTTCAGAGACCAAGGACAGGCGTTCTCACTCTGTGCCAGTGGGAACCCATTAAGATTGCTTTTTCTCTGTGGGCATGAGAGCTATGACATTAAGGTGGGCTGTGTCCCAGTCCTCCTACCTAGTTAAGAGTTGAAAACTGATGGTATGGAGGAGGAAATGGAGGACCGGGAGGAGGACTGCAGCAGCCCAGCTATCACTCTAACTGACGTGCCCGCTAGTCTGGCCCAGCAGGCTGTGATGGCTCTGGGAGGGTATTTGCAGCCCTTGGAGACAGGAGGCTGGCTGGCTTTCAGGGCAGCATGTGCTTATCAGGCGAGTCCCCCGTGGGCATGGGAATGGGACACAATGTCTGCCCTTCAGACTGAGAGCCTCCCAAGCACACATGAGCCCAGGACTCAAACTAGAATGCAAGGCAGGCACATTCAGTTCCAATGAGAGCTCGCCCTGCTGCCGTGTTCCACCTGCTACTCCTCTTCCTCCTCGGCTCTCACTAGGTGGGAAGACTGGGACACGGCCCACCTTAATATTAACCAATCAAGTGACAAATTGAAGTCAAACGGCAGACCAAGGAGTCAGAACAGAAGGTGTCAGACTACAGGCAACCTCACATTTAGCAAAGGGAAACCTAGAGGAATACATGGACCTTTCAGAGAAATATGTAGACAAAATACCTTATATTTAAGAGTTCTTGGGATCTGTGTAAATCTATTTTTTTTTTCAGAGTTTTGATTTTTTCCTTATGTACTAAGTACTGCAGTTTGACACTGCAGTGTTCATCGTGGGGTTGCACTGAAAGGCGCCAACATGGAACCAGGGAGACATTTCATTGTCAGCTCCCTAAATGCATCAGAGATGGAGAGATCAATTTAGTCACACTGCAGTCCTCTTCCAGGCAGTGCACTCTGTACAAATGGATGGAAACCTAATGAGATCAGCTGATTTACAATGAGGAGTGGGGGTTGGCTGAAAGACCTACAACTAGCAGTTAGACCGAGTCAATGGCAGGGCTGAAACGGACAGCCCTGGCTCTCTCTGGCGGTCCTGCGGTGCAGAACTTGGACAGGGAGATGAGTGCGGCTGTGACATTGGACAGCACTACAAAAGCAGGAGAAAGAGGGATGCACTCCTAAATGACAAATATCGCTGACGGCAGCGACATCGTCTCTGTCAGAAAGCCCTCCCTGTTCAATAGCTTCAATGTTGCTACAGGAGAGATGAGAAATGGGGGGGTGGGGATTGACATATTGCCTGGATGCTCACGGTTCGCTGATTAAAACAAGGTGTCGAGATTAAAGAGCTACTCAATAAACCAATTTGCTTGTTGGAATTTCACTGTCAATTCAAGACAGTTAGGCAGGGAAATGGGAAAGGGAAATTTAGTGATTCAAAGACTGCACACATTGGATAGTCCTGCCCTTTATTGCCACCCACTAGTGGAATTTGGTTTGCCAACTAGTTTTCTTGGTGAGTATTACTGTCTCAGTTTGGTCTGAAGTAGATGCTTAAGATGCAAACTAGAATGCCTTCTGGAAATATCCACACTGTATCCTCTGCTTGGCTTATGCTACTTGATGTTTTATTATTATTCTTTAAATCAAATCTTTGCACATGAGTATTACCATTGGGAAGTGTAACACTGTAGTTCATTTGACCTAAGTGAGAATTATTGCTGCTGGTATACCTCTGTTGGTGAGTATTGTTTTTTAAAAAGGTAGAATGTGTTACGGTACCTTAGTCTCAGTGAGTTGTCTCTGCAGTAGCTGCAGGGCCTCCGTGTGTCCCTTCTCACTGTCCTGCAGGGTGGCCAGCTGCTCCTTCATCTCCCTCTGCAACACAACGAAATGGCAAAAAGGTCAGTAACTGGTGGGAGGACCTCACTTAAGTCACTGATGTAATCCATAACAATGCCAATATACAGTTACTGTAATTAATCAGGCAAAAATATTTGAAGGATTTCATTTTAAAATGCTGTATAAACTCCCCTCCATCTAAAACACTCCTTACTTGAAAATGCTAAATCAAAAACTCAAAAATGTTGCCAATTACAGTTTGAAAAACAACAACAACAAAAATGTGTTTCACCTGCCTTATGTCAACAATCATAATATAAGAGTAGGTGTTAGTCTTCAAATAGTGGATTTCTCATTTTGAAACAAAACTGTATTCATTTCTTCTGCGCTGAAATTTTAGGACTTAATGAATAAGACAGACGACCGT
Organism: Centroberyx affinis; assembly: GCF_046629955.1. Classification (NCBI taxonomy): domain Eukaryota; kingdom Metazoa; phylum Chordata; class Actinopteri; order Beryciformes; family Berycidae; genus Centroberyx; species Centroberyx affinis. The sequence goes on along the minus strand of NW_027282304.1, from coordinate 4,389 downwards.
ATTAGCGCAACTATTTCAGCACAAGGAGCAAAGGTTAAGCCTAGGCTATAAAAAGTGCGAGGCAGACGGAGGGGAGAATATGAAACAGAGAGGGTTTCATCAGAGAAAATTAGGTCTCTGGAGATGGTTGGCTGTGTCAGAGAAACTGGGTCTCATCTCTAGTCAGGCAAACCCTGACAGAACCAGCACTGCTCAGCCACCTCCAACTTTCCCCAAGGCAGAAGGAAAGCACTAAAGGAGCCGGCTGGGACGGCTGCTGTCACAAACGGTGCAGAGTTTCACACAGGTCCCATGTGCCAACACTGATGCCCTGTGACTTTAAGTTCCAGGACAGCAGCGGTACAGCACACGCACTCCCTTTGGCAGAGCCTTGTATGGAAGAATGCGCGCTTTGTATTCCTGGTACATTTACATTTGTGGTATTTAGCTGATGTTCATGTACAGAGTGACTGACAATGAATGCGCAGGTGGAGATTCAGGTTGAGATGAGATTCAAGGACATTTTGACAGGACACATGACGGGACACACGTCGGCTGTTGTGGGAATCAAACCTGTTGGCTTATGTGACGGTCTCAGTACCCACTAGACCACCCTGCTGCACAGTCTCTTCACTCATGCAGCCTGTGCGTCACCTTCTCTGTGATCCAGGGGGGTCGAAACCTCTGCTGAACACCGGCTGCAGCAGAAATCCTCCAAATGGAACTGTCAGTTTAGCAGGGCCATTAAAACAACCGTCACTCAGCTACCGGGTTGCAACGAATACTAAACTAGGTCTCCCATGTCAGGAAAATATATAATGATGCAGCCATCTAGTCTGAATGGAAAAAAAGGCTATGGCAGTGGTAGATATAAAAAACGGCATGCTTCAATTCATTATATATTAGAAAATCCTTGACCTCGATTATGAGCTACAAAATTAGAGGGACAAATGTGGGTTGTTGGAGAGGAAACATTTTTCTTCTCAAGGACAGAAACAGAGGGGAAAACAATCGCTGCTGCAGAGGGGGAACGTGACTCTCCATGTTAATGATAGGAGTGCAGCAGGATCAGCGGTCTCTCCGCCTCATGGCCGAGCTCTTGTCTGCAGCAGGTCAAAGGCTGCTCCCACAGGCTAAAGAAGACCACTTCTGACAGACTGGCAGAGAAAACATGCTCCTCTCCACTTTTGTTGCACGTTGTCTGACTGACTGGCTCAGAGAAGGGCAACTTTGATTGTGGTTACTGTCACTACAATTGGTGGATGGGGTGAACACAAGTGCACACAGCTCTGAAAACCCACAGATCATCTTGCAAATGGTAGAGTTATTCCTGTAAAAAATTGGATCCGTAAGCTTGGGTAATTTGCATACATTTGGTTGCAAAAGATTCACACTAACTAGGAATTTTGCATCACCTTCTGCATTAAAGTATCTAACAATCAGACATACTGTATATGACAGAAAGGACTGGATATATCTACCACTTTCCCATTATTGAACAGTATTTGTAGCTAAAATTAAATGTTCTGGAGAGCACTTGTACTTAAGCCATACTAAGGGAGGCAAGTTGCAGCTGCATCTTGAAAACTGCAAAAATCAAACTTGGTGATATCATCTTCATGCACTTCAAGCCTCCATAACATCCGATTACATAATCCTCTTAAATCTGCTTGGAAGCAAAAAGGTCCTTGAAGTATCCCACAGATGGAGATTTTCCTTGATGACATTGCTAGCAGTCACATTACTATTACTACAGGGGCAAGAAATTGGATGTTATTGCTGTGTTTTAGGGCATGTGGGAGCTGGATGTGGTCCACGGGCATCTAGTTTCTAAACACTGGTCTGGAGCTAGAGGGCTGCCTAACAACTTCCTAACAGCCTTGTGAGAGAAAAAGTATGCATGATAGCAAGCAACCCATCATTACGTGGCAAAAAAAAAAAAAAAAATATATTTATATAAAGCTGGTATAAACAACCACTCCAATAGAGACCTCAGTGCGTGCATAGAGTGTGTTAGTGTGCGCTTGTCCTCTGTGTGGAAGCGTCTCCCCCGTCCATCTCATCTGGCCAACCAATGTCTGACGTGACATTTCCCCAGGACGCCAAGCTGCAGGAAACGGGGGTCACGGCTGGGGGATTATAAATCTAAAACTCATTTCATCCTGCTGTCATTCCGTCCCTTCTCTTCTTCTCCTGTCACGTTAGTAGCTCCCGGGTACATATTTAAAAATAAATAAATAAAAATACACCATGGGTGCGCATTTCTTCAAAATGCATATGGGGCTTAAAATTCCACAAACTTTCCTTACAGCTGCAAGCTTTATTAAATTCAGCAGCTCGTTCAGGAGTTTAAAGAGGGTTGTTGGCTTCAAACTGCCAGCCCCGATAAAGACGGTAACAAAACAACATGCAGTGTCGCAGCATGAATAATGAAATGCCTACAGGATGGAGAACTTCCTCTGACACACACACACACACACACACACACACACAAGCAGAGAAGAGTAGCTTCCTCTGATTTCATTCACATTCACTGATGCCAAGCCAAAAATAAATAAATAATCAGCAAAAAGTTGTGACTCAAGGCCCTCCTGAAAGGCATACAGTATGCATAGGCAATGTGCTATTTAGATGGCTAATTCATTTTCCACTTAAAACAGAGGAATCCCTTTCATCTGCTTATCATTAGGCTACATGTGCACACCCCACCAGAACTCACAGTAACTCGACACACTGCAAGTGATTTTTACAAGGACAGTTTAGCATAACCTTCCTCAAGCCCAGGGCATAAATCTGCCAGGTAGCAGACAGGGTGGGTAAATAGGATGCCAGCCAACAGCACAGCAGTGAGCACACAGCAGCCGTTACAGTCAGGCCAGCTTTATGGGCTTATTGTAATTCACCATGGATTGGGTCAGAAATATGCTATCCACACGCTGTCGGCAGTCACACCCAGGCACAGAGTCACAAGGGCAAAGACATACCTAGGCTAGGAAGGAACATACATGCACACATGCACACACACACACACACACACACACACACACACAAACACACACACAATTACTCTATGGTGCTGTATGAAGGATTTGTATCCCGGAGAGTACACTAAGTGCATCATTTTCTTCAACTCAACGACTCCTGCTCAGCCACAGATGGAAATTCAATGACTCCGGGCTGGAGGAAAGAAATGATAAATTATCGAAATGGCAAGGGGAAAGAGGTAAGAGATGGACAGAGGGTCTACTCAAGGTTTTGTTATGAAGAACACCAGGGCTCATGTCATCACTAAATTCAACTGAAAGTAAACATGGCACAAGCAAGCAGAAATGGGAATAAACAAAACACAAACAGCAGACAGGAGGAGAAGGAGGAGAGATAAATAATCTGCTGACAGACTAAAATTCCTAGAATTGTGTACAGTAGTGCATTTTCTAATTGGGCTGCAGTAGCTAGGGGTAAGCAATAGTACCTCCACACACACTCACACACACAGACACACACAGTGCACCCCACCTCATCAGCAGGTTGCCCTGATAAAACATGACGACAAGTGATGCAGGAGCACCTAGCTTGTGCGTGGGCAAGCCTTTACAGTGCGAGGACCGTTTCACAATACTCAATGCCAAACCAAGCACAGCCGCAGTGAAAGAGCCAGACTTCTATAAGGGGAGGGAAACTATTTATGTCACAATAACAGCAATATTCTCAAGTTCTGACCTGTGCTTTATGTTCCAAGGTGTGTGATGGAAAAAATACTTGCTCCATTTGCTCATCTCTGACTCACTGTCCCTACGAGCAGTGCCATTCATAGTGCAATATCAAAACGCAGACCAATGACTACTGGGAATACAACACATAGTGTAAGCTGACAGCTTTCCAAAATCTGTTCTAAATATTGTACAGGTCATCATTTTCATGGATAAGCCAATAGTGGCTGCATTACTTGAGCTGTGTGCAGAGTTATGATACACTATGGGCCAAAGGAGGCAAGGCCAATCACAGAATTGTCCTCTTTCATCCATCTGTCTGGTGCTATGGCAATCCCCTCCCACTGGCCCCGGGGCTGTGACCAAAAGAAAAACTTCATAAAAGAAAACAACAACGGAGAAACAAAAATGCTGTCTCAGGCTGCAAACTCCAGTTTGCTTATTCCAAGACACCAAATTGTGCTCAAGCTGTGCCTTACATCCTGGTGCCTTTTTTCCCCTAGCATCAGCAGAGCCGGCAGCCTCTCCAGGGGGAGGATCCCGTCCCTGCAGCCTGAGATCAGCCAACAGAGCAGAGCAGGCAGCAGCCAGCTGAGCTGACTGAGTGGGACTGGCTGAGGATGGAGCCACAGAATCCACCTCCATGATCTGTCCTAATGAGACAGAGGCAGTCGGAAACACTCACAGCCTGTAGAATATG
>NW_027282303.1:0-30386 GCF_046629955.1 Centroberyx affinis | reverse complement strand
ATTACCTAAAAACAACCTCCACACCTCAGCAACAAGTTGACAGAGAAGCCAACTTTAGCCACAACATCAGAGACAATATCCCATCTCCTAAATATTGTTATATAAATCCATTAACCACAATCTAAGTAACGCTCAACATGAATTCTGCTGGTTTTTAGCTAAGCTAGCTTGTTATAGCATTATATAACATTAGCCAGCCTAGCTAGGTGTGCTGCATGAATGTGACTTTGCTTCCTAATATACAGGAAAAACATACTCAATCTCTGTGTCCTCGTACGTGGCTACAGCACTGAGTAACACATACACACTACATAGGCTACTAACACACTACACACTACATACAGTAGTGTACAGTACATACGCATTAACACATTATCCATACTAGACAGCCTACATTAATGCAGATGAACACATTAAACATAGCCTACATACACATTAACATTGCAAAATATACTACTATACACTAAACATAGAACATATGCATTAACCTACTATACACACTACATCCATATAAGGAAGTCAATAATTTTTGATAGTCATTTATTGCAAATAATTCAGGACAAACTGAGTTATGGAAAAAAAAACATGTCTGTAAAATCATCAACGAAGTTATCATTGAAAAATCATTTGATCTGAACCACATGGTGTATGATGTAAGACATGTAAGGTGTGTCCTTGTACATTTTGAATACTTTTCAGAAAGTAGTGTCTGGAGTCAAGAGTAGATTAATTAGAGGTCAACAGTGTTACGCCAGTATTAATAATAAATACGTTATTAAATGTCATTCAATAAGTATTGAGTTTATGAAATTTTGATTTGAAAAATGCCATGTGATATCAGCTATAGGCCCAAAATATGTAAAAAATAGCAACAATGTTACTGTCAACTATGTTACCGAGTGAAGTTAATGAATAAATTTGACTTATTTCTTTCTCAAATTAATATCTGTAATCATCATGGCTTGAGCTTGGCAAGTAGTAGATATGTAACATTTTAGTGATGCATTGTAAGTACAAACATTTGCTTTTGTACTCATTTACAAAAGCCAAATACACCTGTATAGAATCACTCACACATTAACACACTACACACATTAATACACATTAACACATTACATTCACATTAACACACTACACACACTAAATACATATTAACACACTATAGATTCATGGATTCATGGTATTGTAAATTCATAGTTAGGCTATAGCCTTACAGTCTCAAAATGAAGTCTTTCTTTCTTTCTCTCTTTCTTTCTTGCAAATGTTTTCAACAGTATGTCTGTTACCTGGAAAACAATAAAGCAGTAAAGTGTCTAGTGACTTCTGTATGATGTGTAAATATGTGGAGAAAACAGCAACTTCACTTCAAGTTCTTTAAGTTTTTTTCATCAGAGCGTGTGTGTGTGAGATTAAGTTGAGATGATTTTGCTGAAGCTCTGGCTGGGCGTCCCACAGTGTTCAGCCTGACAGCGAGGCTGCTTGGTTTATGGAAGAGGCATGTGCCAGTTTCAGAGCGCTGTGCCTCGGTCGCGGAGGGCCCTGAAAGAAATGTTCCACATCATTTCTAGTAATAGATAGTAAAAGTCAAAAACAAGCCACCAAGTGGAATCGATATTGTGTATCGCCTTCCTGAGAATCCCACGCCAGCAGACTTCACTACTGGTTAGTTCAGTTTGGTTTGAAGTGGCCTGCGGGCGTGTCACACAAGGGAAGTAATCTCTCTCTCTTTAACTCTTTCTTTTGCTCTCCCTATCATTTTCAACTGCTGTCTACACATGCACTCATGAATCTCAAAGTAGCTATCGGCCTCTCTTTTTTTGTTCTCTCTCCCTCTCTGTCTGCATCTATCTATCTATTGATGCATCTACACTTATTTCATTAATAAATATTTTTTGTCTAAGCTAAACAATCCTTGCTTAACAGGCAATTGATTTGCAGACGACAGGCCGCATGCTGATGAAGTGTGTGCGTGTGTGTGTGTGTGTGTGTGTGTGTGTGTGTCAGCGTGCTATTTCCAAAGTGTTTGATGGTACGAGTCATTGCGTAAAATGAGGCTAACTTCTCCTCTCATTCTACAGTGTTCCTCTGTACACATATACTGTACATAACAGACATGCATGGCAATTAATTTCTATAGAATCCATTGGGCTCTATTAAAGGATCATACCTCTCAGTTTATACATCTATATATGTGTAGGTATGGTTGTGGCTCTTGGTGAGGAGGGTTTGTCAGTGTTGAGTTTTGCACATTCAGCACTAGAGGGCGTCACAGGTCCAAACTGGAGCTGAGCTTTCAACAGACAGAAGAGAAGCCATCAGAGCAGAGCAGGGTTCACAGTATAAAGACCTAGGAGTTATAGGAGGATATGCAGACTTGTGTTTGTGTCTGTGTGAGTGTTTAAAGTCTACTACAAATTGTAGAAATCCAAAAGTCAATACTGTATTTCATAATTGAATATGACACATTTTTCTAATTCTTTCATCGAGCCTGGTTTTATTTTCACATCATCCCTGCAACTATCAGAGTTACACATGAGATTGCCTTGTTGGAATACTGTATACACTGACACTGGATGGATGTAAATCAGAGGCCAATGCAGTTTTTTACCAACGCAATGGCAGCCATGTGTTCCTGGTTAAAAACTTGGGTTAGACTGATATATGGTACAAATATTGTTATTTTAATAATGGGATGTGGTCCAGTCTGATATGATGGACGTGATGCAGTTTGATTGCTTACATACATATTATAGAATTTATCAATATTAGCTACACTTGTTGTCTATGGGAGGCCCTTGACCTGAATTGATTCTAATGAGACATTTTGATTATGTATTATGTGTTATGATTATTATTATGGGTTTCAATGGGCTTTTCCACCATGACAAGAACAAAAGGAGGGAAACACTGGGAAAAAATTTTGGCAGGAAAATGGTCAAATTTAATGATTGCATATGGCACAAACCATCGGCTATTGGCAGCTTCATTCCAAAAATATTGATTTTGGTATAGTCTTTCAAAGACCCATATCAGTCTATCCCTATAAATATTGGTTTAAATAGAAATAACATTTTGTATATTATTTACACAGTTCATGCACAGTCACATTGCCTGCTGGTGTTTGATTCCATTTGGGGCTACATATACTGTAAGATGTAGGCACACCACTTGGGATCAAAGCTGCATTATTTTGCATTTGAAGACAAGTCATCTAGCAGGTATTGTTTCTGTTGACTCAGGTCCATTCAGACTGACAGCAGTGCTGCAGCTCAGCCTGACATGTCAGCATCTGCACTGCATTACCAGACTGGTTACTGCTTCCTCCTGGACCAGACTGACAGCGACTCTGGAGCATGAAATACACACTACATACACTACACACACACTACATAAACTACACACTAGGGGTGAAACAGATCCTGAAAAAAATTTGAACTGTTCGGTTCGCCACCCACATGCATGTTCATTCGGTTCTGTGTTCCCCCGTTCCCCATGCGGGTCCGATCTCCCTGGAAAGTATCTGTCCAATCAGTTGTCAGAATTACATGTCAATCTATTTGGCAGCATCACTATTTGGGGTGCAAAGATTTGTAGCCCTATTAGTAGTGGAAGGTTTCAGTAGGTACATGATTTAAGTTGCATTTTATGTTGATGCCCTGGAGTAAAGCCACTGAAGGTTGCATTTTATGTTGCACTTTATGTTGATGTTGATGTTGATGTACATGCTATATACACACTATGTACACACTCCATACACACTGTAGATTTTTCTTTACTCCTGCATTACCCAGAAGTCTCCGTCATGCCTGCAGCTTGCCCAGAATCCTGAAAGCCCTCTGTCTGGTGCCAAATGTAGAGACCTCATTCCAACTTTATCCTCCCTGCACTACTTACCTGTATCAATTTGAACATTTTACTGAGCACAGCGTGTTTTAGCCTCTAGCTACATGTCTGACCTTTTCACTGCCTCCAAGCCAGACCGCACCCCGAGGTGCTCAGGCAGAGCCCTCCTGTCTGTTCCACAGTCTAGACTGAAGACCAACAGAGACTGCTTGTTCTTCATTAGAGCTCCTGTACTGTGGACCGACCTGTCTGAGGAGCTGATGCTAGCTAAACCACTTCAGTCCTTTAAATCTCTTCTTGAAATCCATTTTTATAATATAGCTTTGTGTATCAATTCTTAGATTCTTAATTCTTTGTTCTCATATCATTTTCATATTGTTTCGTGTCATGTGCTTTGTAGACTGCTATACAAATAAAGTTTCTTCTACTGTTGGACACTGGGCGTTGGACATGGGCATTCTGGTTTTGGTTTCATGACTATCCTAAATTTCGCAAAAAATATCTTGGTGAACATTTTAATTGAGATGTCCTCTGATGTGAACAAGTAAAATAAATAAGTAGGCCTAATGCAACTTTGAATTATGCATCTCATGATGAGTGTTTTGCATAGAACAACAGTCAAGACATAGTGGAAAAACAGTACAAATGAAAAAATGGATGGAGAAAAAAGAGAGCAGAATCTGGAAAGACAGAAATAACAGGTGTGTTTCCTTAGATAAAAACCACATGACGTATTTAGCATGGGGACCAGGACCGACTCCAGCTGCAAGAGGTTAAAACTGCTAAATCACTGAGGCCCACAGAGACTAACTGTCACCATTTATCACCGGCATTAACATCAAGGAATGTCCAGGATGTAAAACCAGCATGTCCAGCCATAGAGGGCTTTCAAGTGATGTAACATACCCACTGGCGGCCATATTGGAGGTCCTCAGCTCTTGGGCAACAATAACTGTGAACAGCTGATTGTGTTTCTAAACATACAGTTTGGTTGTCTCAACAGAATTGAATAGGCATGGTTAATTTCTGTGCTGTTTTTGACTGGGAACTGATCATGTATCACCACTGACACATCCGATTGATTTTGTGCATAGATAATGTCAGTTGGCCAGCTAGCTAACTACTGTAGCTGGTTTGCTAACATACCTACCATATGGTAGCCAGTGATGGCTACCATACCGGTGTCCGGAAGTGGCCACCCATATGGTAGCCATCACTGTCTTGTTTTTGACATATCTGGGGTGCATTTCCCAAATATCAATGGAAGTTTCTGCCTAACCACCAACGTACGAATGATTGTTCAAGAAACTACCAACCTAGTCACCAGTGTTCCCCAAAACCATAGTGACTACGTTACAAACCAGCACCATTATAGTTAGCACCATTATAGTTTCAACAACAATCAATAGCGTTAATTAATGACACTATTAAATGTTGATGAAGGTGAAGGGTGCTTCCTAAAGTCGGATTGTGTCATAGAGAAAGATATTAGATAGTGTTCTGTTCTCGCTACATGTTTATGTGTACGCAGCTACACAGACAGCCAAACTCCACTCAAAAGAAACAGTCAGGATGTAGCGCCGAGCTCCTTTCATTCAAGGTGAGTGAAACTGAGAAAAAGAAAAGCAGGAGTATACAAGTATCTCACAGGTAGGTAAATATACAATAGGCTATACAAATATACTGTACAACAATATGTCCAACGACTGAGCCAACACAACTCACAACTACTCAAGCCAAGTGCCATTTGAAGCATGCTATGCTAGTATCCACAAGTACTTAGAAAATGGCCACCATGCCAGCAAACATGAATAACAACCTTCAGCTCAAACACATGAAATTTCTCACAAAAAATATTGTTTAACTTTAAAGGACTGTGTTAACTTACAGTCAATGATTTCTGAAGCATGACGACGCAGGATAGTGGATGGAACAAAGGCACATGTTGACTGATTGACTGCTGTTTGTCACTGACTAGGGATGCAAATTTTAATCAATTTACTTAATCGATCGACAGTCACGTTAATGACCAATTAATCGATGAATCATTATGTAAGAAACAGCTTCTGACAGAAAATAGAAAATACAAAATGTGTTTTTACACTTACACTACACCTACTCAACGAGTTAATCAACCAAGCATAATTCAAAAGATTAACTAGTCAGGATGAAAAAATCCTGACTCCCAACAACGGACCTCTGTGTTTCCCACAGGCTGAAAATTTTCTTTGTTTAGGGTTAATTACTTGTTTTAGGGTTAGGGGTTAGGGTTAGGTTTAGGGCTAACCCAAGTTACTCTTTACAAATACTGTTACAAGGCAAGGCAAGGCAAGGCAAGTTTATTTATATAGCACATTTCAGCAACAAGGCAATTCAAAGTGCTTTACATAAAACATTAAAAGCATCGAGACAAAATGAAAAGGATAAAATTCAAATAAAAGACCAAGAAAAATAAAGTTCATTAAAGAGCTAAGAGAATTTAAAAAAAACCAAAAATAGGCTAAAATAGAATAGGACAGGTGTGAAATACAAGAATAAAGGTTACAGTGCAGTGTGAGAGTTGAATAGTTATTTGATGTCATAAAAGGCAGCGGCAAACAGAAAAGTCTTCAGCCTTGATTTAAAAGAACTGAGAGTTGCAGCAGATCTGCAGTTTTCTGGGAGTTTGTTCCAGATATGTGGAGCATAAAAACTGAACGCTGCTTCTCCATGTTTAGTTTTGACTCTGGGGACAGAAAGCAGACCTGTCCCAGACGACCTGAGAGGTCTGGATGGTTCATAACGTAGCAGAAGATCAGAAATGTATTTTGGCCCTAAACCATTCAGTGCTTTATAAACCAACAGTAGTATTTTGAAATCAATTCTTTGACAGACAGGAAGCCAGTGTAAAGACCTCAGAACTGGAGTGATGTGATCCACTTTCCTGGTCTTAGTGAGGATTCGAGCAGCAGCGTTCTGAATCAGCTGCAGCTGTCTGATCGATTTTTTAGGAGACCTGTAAAGACACCATTACAGTAGTCCAGTCTACTGAAGATAAATGCATGGATAAGTTTTTCCAAATCCTGCTGAGACATAAGTCCTTTAATCCTTGATATATTCTTAAGGTGATAGTAGGCTGACTTAGTAATTGTCTTAATGTGGCTGTTGAAATTCAAGTCTGAGTCCATGACTACTCCAAGATTTCTGGCTTGGTTTGTGGTTTTTAACATTACTGATTGAAGCTGTGCACTGACTTTTAATCGTTCTTCCTTGGCTCCAAAAACAATTACTTCAGTTTTATCTTTGTTTAATTGAAGAAAATTCTGACACATCCAGTCATTGATTTGTTCAATGCACTTACTCAGCGTTTGTATGGGATTATAGTCCCCCGGTGATATGGTTATGTAAATTTGTGTGTCGTCTGCATAATTATGGTAACATATTTTGTTGTTTTCCATAATCTGAGCCAGTGGAATCATGTAGATGTTGAATAGAAGAGGCCCCAGAATGGAGCCTTGGGGAACTCCGCATGTAATTTTTGTCCGCTCAGATGTGTAATTACTTATAGACACAAAGTAGTCCCTGTCCTTTAAATAGGATTCAAACCAATTTAGTACTGTGCCAGAAAGTCCCACCCAGTTTTCCAGTCGGTCCAGTAATATGTTGTGGTTGACCGTGTCGAATGCAGCACTGAGATCCAGTAATACTAAGACTGAAATTCTGCCACTGTCTGTGTTTAAGTGGATGTCATTGAAGACCTTAACAAGGGCAGTCTCAGTGCTGTGGTGTGGTCGAAATCCTGACTGGAAGACATCAAAACAGTTGTTTAGTGCCAAGAAGTTGTTCAGCTGTTGAAAAACGGCTTTTTCAATGATTTTACTTAAAAACGGGAGGTTTGATATGGGCCTATAATTGTTCATTAGTGACGTGTCTAGGTTGTTCTTTTTTAAGAGTGGCTTGACTGCAGTTTTCAGGGCCTGTGGAAAGACACCTGAGAGAAGAGACATGTTTACAATTTGTAGAGGGTCTGAGGCCATACAATTTGAAACATTTTTGAAAAAGCCTGTTATCAAAATATCAAGGCAGCAGGAGGAGGATTTCAGATGTTGTATAATACAACACATGCGAGTTCGGAGAAAATGTGGAATTTTATTTTTCTTTTACTAACGTTTTCAAAACGGGAGACAGACTGTCACTTTGAGTGCAGTGCCACTGCATCACCAAATGACAGACATGACGTGATGTGCACATTAGGCGCATTACAGTGCAATTTAAATCAATTTCTATACATTGATAAACTAAACAGTACATAGCCTACACTGTCGATTAATCAGTTAAGATCGATCAAATTCTTAACAGTGATTAATCGATTGTCAATTAATCATTAACATCTCTATCACTGACCTTACTTGCTGACTATTGCTGTAATAATATCGTGGCCACTAGAGGTCACTATTCACCACTTATAATGAGGGCAGAACACTCCCCGCCTGACGTCTGTTAGACGTCACTACTAAGTAACTATCATATCAAACAACACGATCATATCAAATAACACGACCTCAGAAACAGGCCTGAAGAACTTCTTGACCGTTCCTTGCTTTGTGATCTTGACTTTCTTGCGTAGTCTGCCATGCCTGCCAGGGAAGACAGAGGTGATGAGACCCATAGGCCACTCATTGCGAGACAGTTGGCTTTCTTTCAGAAGCACAAGATCCCTTTCTTTAAGACTCTGATGAGGTTCGTTCCACTTTTGCTGGCTTTGCCAGGTAGGCAGATATTCGCTGGGCAACGGTTCCGTCACAATTCTCCCTCGGGCCTCCTCTGTGTTCAGCTCCGCACCTCGCGTGTACTCCTGCAGTAGCTGTTGCCAGTGTTCTCAAGACGAAGTGCCTCTAAAGTGGCTTCCAATGTGGCTGCTTCTGCCTGTAGTCTGGCCCTCTCCTTCACAGCCAGTTCTTTTCCAGCAAAGGGAGCGCGGCCTGCACTGCTTTGGCTTTAGCACCCACTTTAGCTGCCAATGTGATGGATGATGTAGATCTGGATAAGTCAGAACAGATAGATAGACAGACAGACAGACAGACAGCTCGATCGGGTTAGGGTTAGGGTTATCAATGTCCAAAGTCCAACTCCATCATCTTTTCTTTATATGCAAAAAGAAAAACATTGATAACTAATATTCTCTCTTAAGGTCTAAGACATCAAGATGTGTCATACAGTCCAGGACACCTGGGTCACAGCCAGGGTCTCCCAGCAGCTACGTACACTTTCTTGTGAGATCAACCAGAGTAGCTTTTCTTCATGTCAATTGAATTAATGAATAATCTGTAACATTTTCATATAAATAAATGTGTCCTTTGTGTCTATCTCTGACTAACACGTGATTCAACCTATAGGAAAGCTTTTACATTTGTTGTACTAAACACCTATTGGTAGCTCTTTCCTGGGAAAAATCTCTGCTGCACTGGAAGTGATGGGTTATACATTTCCGGTTTGTTTGGAATAAACAGAAGAAGAACTGGGTAGTTAGCATGAGCAGTGATAGCCACCATGGCTGAACAGATGAAGAATAGAGCGCCACCTACAGAAACTCAAACTGCATCAACAGAAAACCCGAGGACAAAGACGTCACAGTACTGGACACACTGTTTGATTGACAGGTGATCTCTGGGAAGAGCAGTGCAGAATCACCACTGCGATGAGGGCTGAGCAACAAAGATGGAGACAATAAAAAAACACTTTTTTTTTATGAATGTAATTACAATGAAGGCAAAGGCATTCTATGCTATAGCAGCTACACACACTGTCTTAGGAGAACAACCAGAGCCATAAAAAACACACAAACACACAGGAATGCTACACTTGTTCACTTGGTGCTTTGAGGAGCTGTGTAGACCTTATCAGTGCGTCAGATCCCCTGCTGACAAGCCGGGTTGGACGAGCATGTGATGAGAGGAGCTGAGGTCACGACGGTGGATGGTGACCTCCAGTGTGTCATCCTTTCATCCACAGACAGTCCAGTGGCACGTTGTGAGAAGGAGGTCAGCAGCATGTGAAGAGAAACCAGCTCACACCACTCCACTAAAAAAGATTTTAAAAAAATCACCTAAGTATAGTTTGATTTGGGAGTGTGTTTGTGTGTTTTAGCATGAGAGAGCAGGATTTATTATGATGAGAGACAGACAAGAACATGCTTTGTGTTCACACTATACAGAGAGGCTGATTACCTGTGTATCCATCATCTGAATCATAAAAAAAAAAGATTAAAATAAAAAACACATCGCCTAACCATAGTTGAATAACAAAAAGATCAGCTGAGTCTAGTCAGATAACAAAACACACACACGCACAAACACACACTCTTGTCATTTTTATCATCTTTATTTATCATCATCACTTTGTATCGATGTTTTTATGTATTTTTATATTTATTTTATTTTCCCCTAGCTGTTGTAAAGTGTCTTTGAGTACTATGTAAAGCGTTTACAAATAAAAATGTGTTATTATTATTATCATTATTATTATTATTATTATAAAAAACAGTTAAGTATATTTTTATAACAAAAAGATCAGCTAAGTATATTTTGATAACAAGATCAGCTAAGTATATTCTGATAAAAAAAAAGTTAAGTATAGTTTGATAACAAAAAGATCAGCTAAGTAAAGTTTGATAACAAAAAGCATTGGCTATTCATAGTTTGATAAAAAAGATCAGCTGAGTACAATTTCATAATTTTTCAAGAGAAATGTATGATAGATGATACAAAGTTGTACAGTAGGTTATGCATATAAGCAACCTGATTTTAGCAAACACTGCTGATGCTTCACACTAACATATAATTGTGATATTAATAGATGGAGAACAAGTCTTCAATCACCGCCCACCATGTAAAATTACTAAAACGACATGTAATTTGAAATTTAACATGTTAATTGAATTAAAAAGAGCCTTACAAAATATTGATGTGCCTGTCCATCTATGGCTAAATCTATCTATCTTCTCCACCCAATCTAATGAGCATGAACAACCCAATAAGTTTAGTTTAATTTCTTCTGACAACACAGAGGTTTGCCACCCTGTAAACTCATTTTACAAGGTAGACTGGCTGTTAAACAAAGTTAAATGCTGCTAATTGGACAGTGACAAGACAAACACACTCCTCACTTCAGCACATTATATGAATAAAGAAAAATAAAGAACCTTTGGAAGAGAGAGGAGGTTTTATTGGACACAAGGTGATCAAGTTTTAGACAGTAGAACAACTTACTTAGAGCCATTAAACAGCTACTGATGTCTTAGTACTTTTGCGAGCTTTCAACAACTTTCACCACTCGTGAGTTTGTCACAACAGCAAAATTCCCTCTCTCCAGCATGTCCCTGCTGACATGGGGTTCCTGCGAGCTCCCCTATCATGTGATGGACCGGTTGGTTGTTTTGCATTAATCAGTTAGATCAGGCTCGCCTTTGAAAATGTCAAAAAGAAAAGACTCTGTTTAACCCAGATGAAAGTAGCAGCCCCAATTTTACATGCTGTCTCGATTGGTTTCACTTAATCCGGGTGACCGACCCATGAAAAGTGATGCATCTGATGCCCCACATGCCCCGGTTCCACCCAGCCACCATCTCCTGCCCCCAGCCCCGTCCGCCACAGACTCACAGCACTGCACAAAGTCACTCTATTTCATTTAAGAGAATTCCTTTATTTCAAGCATATGTGTTCTTTAGCAAGAGTTACTGTTGTTGATATTTCAGATAGTTAAAGGGTAAATATCCAAATTCAAGTCTCCAGATACATATGTTAAAGTTTTTGGGGAAACAATTATGAACATTAAACTGCAGATAATGAACTGCAATTTCTACTGACATACTGTTGTTGTTTTTTTTTATTTTTTACATATTGTTTTACACTCCTATACCAAATCAGAAATGTTAAAGAAAGCTAGTTTGGGTTTATGTGGTACTACTAATTATTATTTATTTGTATGTAGTTACTATTCAAATGTGGCCCCACTTTAATCAATGGTAAAGGATACAACAGCTGGGGCATCAAGAAACAACTTTATCTCAGCAAGAAACCAAGATGGTAAGCAAGGCAAAACATCGACTTCAATCCCATCTATTCATTTGTCCAAATGTGTTGGACAGGAAGTTACATTCTTAGTCAGACTGAATTATACTGCAAAATTGTCCCCTATCTTTTAGCTTTCTGTGTCAGAAAGCATGGAGGTCTCACTAAACAAGTGAAACACAAACGTTAGCTCAAACGCTAATCCAATTTCAAATGGAGAAAGAAAGATTCCCATACAATTTAAACATCCATTTGTGAGATGTGGGGGCCACTTAGTTTTTTGGCCACCATGGCCAAACCTCAGTAATCAAAATTATGAGTGGGCATTTGATACAGAGATGGTGCATAAACTCTGCCACTTTGCACAACTTAGGTTTTTACGGAATGCTACGCCGACAGTGTGCCAAACCCTGATGTGCGGCTGATGTCTCAGTTCAGATTTAAAAGTGATCTGTGGCAGAGGTTCAGATGCCGGTTCTCCCCGTGGGTCAGGAATCCAGCTTCCGCCCCACAACCGCTATCGCACTGGGCGGCCAGTGACACTAGCAGCATGCATGGAATAGATCCATACTGCTGCATGCTGCTCATAAACACTGAGGTATTTAGGTATGAGGGAGAAGTGAATTGAGACTTTAAATTACACAGTTTCAAAAACAGACATTCTAATGAAGAAATCTGTTTTTAATGTGAGTACATTCATTCCTACAGTAATGCGACTGTTTAGTTGTACTGAAGTGAACAGAGTAACAAAGACACAAATTGGTCATAGTGAGAGCATATGAGAGCAACACCAAAATAAAGTTCATATTTTTAAAAAAAACAGGCATTGGAAACATAGCTAATTTCTTATGGTAGGGTATTTTTTACTGTTTGGCGGTGTGTTATGGGCCCATCGGAGCATCGCTAACTTGTTTTTTCACAGGCGATTACAGCAAGAACAGACGGTCTCACAGGCCGGCAGAGCATGGGACCTTCATGAGGCCGAGAGCCACCTCCGGGATCAATGTTGCCATTTTGTTGATCAAGCAATGCAGATCCACCATGCAAGATGCATTTCGTTTGCCAAATAATTATCTGAAGCGCCTATTCATTGGCCAATTTTTCACAGGAGTAAAAGTGGATAGCGTGATGATGATGCTGACGGGTGCACGAGATCCATTTGGTACAATGTTTGTATTATATGGCCACCGCTGCTATTAGCGTTGTGACGAAGCTGAACTTTGTAATTGTGCTTGTTCACACATGCAATAGATCTTTACTTCCCGTTATTGCTATGATCTTACACTGTCTGAAAAGAACCAAACAGCTTGTGGTTTTGTCACCAGGGGACAAATCCTGGAAACCCAGAGACAGTCTGCAGGCTTATTCTATGGGAAATGGTTTGTACATGTTAACACTTCAATGAAATGAAGCTCATTTGAATAGAACAGCACATTACAACATAACAGAGTGGGAACAGAGCAGTTCCAGGTCAGATGTGTTGATGGCATCACAGCTCAGCCTCAATTTGTGTTTCCTAGTTCTGAAAGAGTTCTTATCAGCGTAACACCGCGTTGGATTTTACTGCATCAATAAAAGCTTTTTTGAAGACCGTCCATCTGCCTCCAAAAGTAGCTGAATTTTTTTCCTTTCTAATTTTTTTTCCATTTTAGTTATTTCCTGATCATGCAGCTTGGACATTAAGGAATTTGCAACTAACAATTTTCTCTTGTATTAAGGTAGTGTCTCTTAAAATGGTACAGCAGGTCTCAATATTTAAGCCCTTTAAGATGCAAATTTGTTTCCAAAAATGTAGAAAATGTAAAAATAAAAATATATACAATACAAATAAAAATAAAAGATATGTGCGATGAGTTATATATGTGCAATGTTAAGTAGAGTTACATTATATGATCAATGGTAATTCTCCAACATACGTTTAATTGATGGCTAATATCTGTAAACTTGTCACAAATACAACAAATAGTACAGAAACAATCTATATTACTGTCATCATGAAAATCATTTTTGTCTCAGGCAGAGATGGAAAATAATTAGGTCTGTTCCAAATAATTTGTACTGTAACATCATAGTATTTACCTCTACTTTTAGACATAAGAGATGTGAGGACAATGAGTACTTAACAGTAAAGGGAATTAAGTAACTGAGTACTTTTTACACTTTCATCCTCTGTACTAAATACAATACAGCAGCACAGTATAAAATTACTTATATTAATGGTCAACTATAACATGGTTCTGGGAGTCACTTCCAAATATGGAAAGATCAATGAGGTAATAAGTCTATTAATTGTTTTACAGATTATTTTTAGAGCATTTCTGCTTCATTAGATAGTAGGCAATAGAGTGACAGAGGTCATGAACCGCATTCAAACCCGTGTCAGCCTCTAGGAAAACCCTAATACCCTAAAAAAAACCCTAAAGTCTAATGTACAATCCATCTGCATACCAAGTCTCCTAGCAGACATTTTATATCAATAGGGGAAACTGGGGCTGGTTGACACGTTTTGAATTTCAATTTCAGTCATTTCAGCATCAACAGAAAGCTTAAAGTTTTGTAAAATTTAGTAAAATTTGAAACTAGTTGACCAGCCGACTTCAGCATCCCTGCCAACGAGAAACATGAGTCGCTACCTAGCTGAAATGTCAGCCGGAGCGATATCAACACGAAAGCATAAACTGTCTGAGTGCCGTTTAAAATGCTTGTGAAATCCTAATGTAACTGATGCAAGTCATCACAGTGTGCTCTCTTTAATCACAAAATCATCCAGACACTTTCTGTCTGTGGGGATGAATAGGGGCCTTTGTGTGAATATGAATGGAGAGAGTGGGACATCATTTCAAATTACAGCGCACTTTTGTTAGCATTTCACATTCTCTTGTCATTGGATTTTAAATTGAACTTTATTTCTCAACTGTCTTTTTATTAACACATGTGACAGTACATAACTCAACGTACAACACATGGAGCGTGGTATACTTGAGGCCATAAAAAAGGTCTATAGAAAAAATGTGTCATTATGGTTGTCTATGTCAGAGTCTGGATGAATAGCTTGATTAAATGATTAAGTGATTTGAGGATAAAAAAGGAGCACAAAATCCTACATACACCCGCTTTTTAACTAACTTCAGAGAATATATGTGGGAAAATAACAATTTATCTATTCAGTGTGGCCCTTGTTCAATTTGTGCATATTAGGGTTAGGGTTATCATACAAAGCTAAGATTGTCATAGATCTTAGCTTTGTAGTTGGAATGAAATTTATTATCCGTGTTAAATACTTTAGAGACAGATCTAATTATAGAAGGGGAAACACAACTACTGCATTAAAGTCAAGCCTACACAACAGATATGGCTGTCCATTTAAAAAAAAAAAAAGGGTATGATTAATATAATATAAAAGTAGTACTAAATATAGATCCAGCCTAGTGTTGCAGTAGCTTTCAATAGGGGAGACTGGGGCAGGTTGACGCGTCTGGTGGTTTTCTCTGATCAGTGAATGTCACCAGATTTATTTCAGCATTAACAGAAAGCTTAAAGTTTGGGGTAAAATGGCTCTCTTTTATAGTTTCAAATTACTAATACTAATACTTAACTATTGACTAACTATATTCGTCACTCGTTATTGGCTGTGGAAAATGGATAGACACTTGTGGGTGGCCTTTAAGAAAACCTGAAAACCAATCAGAATGTGTCATACTACACTCTTAACTTTGGGAAATTTTCTAGTCATGAGCCACAGTATACTTTAACAGAAGTTTGTGGGTGCTAGTGGGTTTAAGACCAAAATACATAACCAAGCATCAGCTACATATGAACTGCAGGCTAATGTTATATTAAAGTCTTTTCCCTCTTATACATCTTCCTTGAAGCTTCACCCGTCTCACATGTCTGAACATGACATCTAGTAGTGTATTGCTCCTCTTCGATTTTCTATGAAAGTTTCCCATTTTCCTACCCATTAAAGAACAGAAATAAATAACTACAACTACAAATAGCTGTTCTGTCCTGATGCGTCTGGTTGGCACAGTGTGACCCAGACCTAGCAACACAAAACGTAAGCTTAAAACAAAGCTCCATCTCACCGCTTTTTAACAATTTCTTTAAAAATGTTATGGATGACTACGGATGCTGTTTTTTTATTTTTACACAATATTTACATAGCTTTTCAATGTTGGTGCAAAACGTCCTATCAAGATCTATTCAACATGTAAATGTTTGCTGGCTTGTTACACAGCACCTTCTACTGTGGCTGTAATACACTGGTACAAACAACCCTGTAGTCAACCAGCCCAGTCTCCCCTATCAATTGGTTTGATACAAGGGACGCTGACAGATCAGATGCAGTGCAAAATGAGCAACTTGTTCTCAGCTTTCTAGGAACTTTTCTGATGTTAAGTTGGCCTTGATGGAACTTTGGTGCCTCTTTGGGCTTTATGATGGAGCCTGCTCCCAGTGGTTGGTGGCATTGTACCGCCATCTGCTGGCCACATTATCAACTGCACATTGACAGTGAGCAGACAGCACTCACAAGGAGAATAAATTCAAAGAGTGATTGGTTGGTTGGGACAGATTCTGGGAATTTTCTGTCAAGGAAGCAGAGCAAGGAAAAGAGAGGATTGATTCATGACTGATAAAATAACTTGCTTTGCATTCATTGCAGTGGTTGTGCCATGGAAGTCAGTGAGAATAGATGAAGTAATATTTACCGTCATAGGGCACAGGGATATCAAAACATAACATAAGCACCTTCAACAAATACAGTATGTTTCTCACATTGTGATCAACTCGACAATATAATAAATGTAATAGTTCTACACACATTTCTTTACCATGGTGTCAGCTTTATTTTTTTTTTCCATTTTACATAGATAACTAACAGGACAACAAACTGCAACAGTCACTGCATGCAGGTCTACACGCACGATCAACCTCAGCCCTCCTGATGTCTAGCTGAACATTTCATCTACTTTGTGGATTTACATTTTGGGGAAAAAAAGACCTTTTATTAGAAAAAAAGGAACCACAAACAAAACAAAAGCAGCAAAAATATAAAGTGCACGTCTTCACGCCGAAGTAAGTGTCTTCCGGCAGCCTTCCTACTCACTTGGCACAACCCAACATATATATGGCTTTATTTTACAGTCCGGCTGAAGCACAGCAGCCGTTTCAACAGCAGCATTTAACGTACGAGGGGTTAAATCCGGACACACACCCTGTGATGTTTGTTTTTTAGGTTTCCTTCCGAAAGGCAAGTGACATGAAATCATACATATTTGAGAAGCCAATTATAAAATTTCAGATCGGAGTGTCTATGCCTGGATTTGGCCACTGTTGCCTTGCTAATCATATGCAGATAAATGTCACTTATTTGTGAACTAAGTAGAACCATATCCAATAGAGACACAGGTATGGATACCTGGTAGAGGGCAACAGTGCTGCGTTTGATTTGGGGAGCTGTGGCCCACATATCCATTCAAACCGAACTGTACAATAAAAGCACGGCTATACACAGAACAAGACAAACTCTGAGCAGTGACACATCAGAAGACAGTGAGGCTTTGAGTGAGGCATTTATGGATAAATAGGCGTTTCAGCTGGTAGTGCTAATGTCTCAATTGTCTAACTGTATCAATTAAAAGGTATACTATTCTTTTCTTTATTTAAATTTTGCATTCAAGGCTTTAAGGATGCAAACCTTCATTCTATTGTTAACTATTAGATATGACAATGTTTCAATTGAATAAAACTGTCTACATGAGAGGACCAGTTAAAGCGTAACATCCGATAAACTGGTCCGTGTGTCTTAGGTGTTTAAAAGGTTAAAACTATTCAACTTGCGTCACTCCCCTATCAATGTCATCCCTGCAAACCTGAAGATCTGTTTATTCCGGATAGTAACAACAAAGGAATTACACTTAGTGAAATGTAGAAGTCAGAGCTACTCTGCATGGATGGTAAACAGGTAATATCTAGATCTGGTGCCATCTAGTTTTGACCAATCTCTAACAGATCGGAACTGTTTGACTAACCTCCCTTGCCCTTCCTGTTTCCATCCTCAGATCCCTCACAGCCGGGACGGTCTGCCACATGACTGAGTCCTCTCCAACAAGAAAACCTCCAACTAGTGTGTATGAGGACACAGGCTAAGATTAACTGATTGATCCTGACGGCTCAAACTAAGTGCTTTAAACAACAGCCTGTACAGTGAATCATATTTACTTTTTTGTCACTCACTGATTTATAGCAACAGAAAAAATAGAATGTGAGCATGACAATGGAATAGCCTATCCCCAAAGGCGAGTGCATTCAAAATGGCTGCCATCTCCAGCCCCTCCCCCCCCACCCGACATGATCATGCAGGGTCACTTCTGATAGCTAGCGTTGTTTCAGACTCTGAAGAGCGACTGGATTTTTCACCTAGCCCAACACAGTAGTACACTTGGAGGAATAAATAATTTAGCATGTCTCTCATTGGTTATATCACCCTATTTACATAAGACCTTTTCTTCCATTCCCTCATTTGGACTGCCTTTAATTCAGGGTGGCACTTATCCTCCGTCTTCAAAAGGCATAGCATCAAATTAAATATACAAAAACAAAAGACAGTTCATTTATACTCTTCTCAACAAGTTAAATGTGGCAGAGGGATATTTGGTATCAAATTAATTTCCCCTTTTCTATTGAGAAAACTGCAGAGCTCTCATTCTGGTTAACTGAAGGAAGCTCGACTGGAGAGGAAACGGTCGTCTAGTTAACAGAAACTAGTTATATCTTGTGTTCATAAAACATAGGTGGTCTTTCCAGTGGATCTCCTGTGTGGGTGGTGTCAGGTGGTTTTACCGGCCCTGGTGGAGGTACTGCTGGGTGAACATGTTGAGCTCGCTGTCCAGCCAACCCGCCTTATTCCTGACACAAGAAAACACACACATTTCATTTAAATCAATGAAATCAAGTAGCAAAAACATGTGTTTCTTGACAATGCAAAGTTGTATACAAATGCCTAAGCGAAATTCACACATTTGCTTTTTTCAGATTCCCATTACAGTCTCATTGTTAAATTCTGTATACATACTGACACTTTAATGGTTCAACCTATTTCATATTGCACATATTTCTCGTTTTGCCTATTCTTGATGTATATGGCATATATGTAGCATCTATTAATATTTTTGGTATACTTTCATATTGTGCATATTCTGCGTCAATTCTTGCTTTGTCTCAGTAGTTTCTACTGCTGTTATTTTGCACCTCAATAATGTTGTAATCCAGACTGGCTGCCAATCAGTTTCAGACTTGATTTCAAGATTCTATTAACTGTTAAGGCTTGTCAAGGCGTTGCTCCTTGCTACATCTAAGATGTTTTAACGCCTTATGAGCTATCGTGCAGCTTTAGTTCCTCAGGCATGGCCTCTGTTCCTTAGTCTAGGCTAAAGACTAAAGGCGACCTGGCTTTTGCTATCAGGTTCTGAGGAGCTTAGACTGGTTAATCAGTGTTGTCCTTTAAATCGCATCTCAAAAAACATGTTTTATACTAAATTATAACATTTTTATCTATTATTATTATTGCTATTAACATTTTATTTTCCTTAACTAATGCTGTTGATAAATAGTTTATTATTAGGTGTTCAGGAGGAGCACCTCTATAAGAGCCGGGCTCTTTTTGCATAAGGGAAATACAGTGTGCACTCGTACACTAGGCAGTACGGTATAAGTCAACGCATGAATTATACTACAGCACTTTGGTGGTAACAGGTGGAGTTTTTAAGTCAACATGGTTTCACTCACTCAAATCATGCAGAACCCCTCACCCCCAGCCCTCCACCTGAGCACCTAGAAAGCGCTACCGCACTTGTTATAGATTGGCCTGTTCTTTGGCTGCACCACAGTGTTTGTATAGTTGAGCTGAGTCGAGTGCAGTTCTTACCGCAGCAGCTTGGCCTTGCTCTGCAGCGAGTCCAGAAGCTCGATCTTGGTGTTCATGTCGGTGATCTCGTCCTCCAGGTTCTGGCGGGTGACGTCAACCTGCTGGCAGAGCTGGGCGAAGGCACCCGCCAACTCCCTGACACCCACAAACAGAGGCAGAGAGACAGCGTTAGAGATGATCTCGCCAACATGAAGATCAGTCATGTTCACAGCATGGAGAGAGCACAGACGGTGTACCAGACAGAGATATTTTACAATCAAAATAAAGGGATTGGAAGCACCTTACTTCTGCGACGTCAACATATTTATTAAAGCTTCAAAAGCGCATAAATGAAGGAATAAATATTTTGACGTTGCACAAGTGAGGTGCTTCCAATCCCTTTATTTTGATTATATCCTGTGCCACTTTGGAAGTCCTTTTTCTCCCTAATGTTTTTTTGACAGAGATATTTTACCTAAATAACACTGTTCAAATTATGGATGGATTATATACACTCAAAACCACAGTGAAACAGATTTTCCACACTTACATCCATGCGGTTACATTTATCAGGCCAAGCTTTTGATATACCACATCTTCATCAGGGCATACATGGTGTACAATAATAGATGGAACTGAATTAATCTAAGTGCGTGGAGACATTTTTGTACACTGAACACCAACAATATCAACTGGGGTTAGACGGATATATCAGTGTGCTGATATATGGGGATGATATTGTCCAAGTAGCAGATTTTATCAAGTCAGTGTCGTCCACCTCTGAAATGACGGAGGTTCTTCCCTGAACAAAGCTTCATAAAAACAGTCTGGACCTGCCATGACATTTGATTTTCTTTATTCATTTATTTTTCCCCTACCATTGAATAAGTGCGGTAGAGACAGTTGTAATGACCCATGATGGTCTAAATGCCGTTTCAGAGGCTTTTCTACCCTGACAAGAATAAAACTCTGGGTGGAAACACTGAATACTTGCATGAAAATGGTCAACTCGGCGACTGCAATCTAAAAATGTCAGTATCATATCAACCTGCAAGAGCCCATATACGCTGAACCCTAATATCGACACTGACTAGGGTGAAAAGAAAAGGGTAAATACTGACATTCCAGCGTTTTTGTGTCATTTCCCAATCTCACCACCAGAGGCAACTGGTGAGCAATACGGCACTGCAGAGAAAAATCACTTCAGATTTATATTTAAAAGGCCCTTACATAAGAGCAGTATGACTATCTGGCCCTGGCACATTTGACACTGGTGGTAAGCCGACAAGCTCGAGGGATTACATCTGGTTCATTATATGTAACCGGCCAGTGATGTGAAACACTGGGGGCAGAGAGGCCACTGGGAACCAAGACAAGTCTAGATTGTGTCCAGTCCCACCATGACATTGAGCAACGTTAGCAAATATAGCTTTTAGCATATTCCTTTTATTAATTAGATACCATATCAATTGTATTAATTAGATACCATCCAAAGAACAGTGCCTGTTTGTGGGAAATTATTTTTATCACACCGCAATGTAGTTTCATAGCATACAGGCATAGGAGTGATGTAGTTTGATAGTGTTCAGCTGTAGAGGAGTGATGTAGTTTGATAATGTATAGGTATTTGGCTCTTGAGGATCACTGCCATGGTAAAAAGACATAGAAACAGATGTAGTCGAGAGTGTGTGTGTGTGTGTGTATTTGTGCTCACTGCTGGACTTGGTGGCTGCAGTTGGATCCGGTGTAGCTGACGATGAGCTGCAGCTTCTCGCTGGCGTAGTCCACAAACTGCCTCTTGAAGGCCCTTTCCTTGGCCTTGGTGGTCCAGGTGAGCCGCTCATAGACGTACAGCAGCCCGTACAGACCCACCGACAGGGCGATCAGACGCCAGCCCACCGCTTTCCAGATCTGCACACAGGACGACCACCTCAGTGATTTAGCATTGGTGCATGCTGGGAAAAGGGCTGGTGCTAAGGCTCACTCAACCCTTATGTGTAAACAGTAGTTTGGAACAGCATCTCACTGCAAAAATAGGACCAACTTGGCAAGAAATTTTATCTTAGATCCAGACAATCAAGTTTAGTTTCTCCTGTAAACCCTTTAATGTGAATATGACCTTGTATATGCTGTAATCTCTCACACATCCTCTATTCCCATACTCTCATGTTCCTTACATTGTTATATACTGAAGATATATTGATATTTTGTGAATATTTTTCTCTTCATTCATACATTTCTACTTAATGTTGATGTTGTTGTCAATGTTGGAATTGGAATATTCTATTTTCCTTT
Organism: Centroberyx affinis; assembly: GCF_046629955.1. Lineage (NCBI taxonomy): Eukaryota > Metazoa > Chordata > Actinopteri > Beryciformes > Berycidae > Centroberyx > Centroberyx affinis. Next base: position 8,294 of record NW_027282303.1, on the reverse strand, counting down.
GCTGAATCCTCTTACTAATTGCTGCTGCAGTGATGCAATTTCCCTACAGGGGTCAGAAAAGTTGCATCTAATGTATGTGTCTCCTCACCACGCCGCCGACCACAATGATACCCATGGAGGTGCGGGACGTGAGGGACGCGAGGCCGGTCACCATGGAGACCATCAGCTCCTCCTGGGTCATGGAGCTCTGGGGGAACGGAGGCATGCTGCTGCTGACTGGGGTCAGGGCCATGGGCCGAGGAACCTGCAGGAAAATATGACGTATTACAATACAGACAGCCGTGATGTTTTAGACAGCTGATATTTCCATTGTAGCTGCGCTGGAAATATCTCAAGCTAATGTCAGGTTGTCTACGTTTGGCAAATTATCCACAGGAATAAGAAAATTACACTATCAAACCACAAAACGGACTCAGAAATGCAAGGTACTTCACCAATAGTCGTTTTTTTACAATGTATTTTTGATTTAACTCTTATATAGAGCAGCAGCAATGCAGAATATGGCCTTGGTGGGATAATTAATATTGACTAATTGATAGACTCCTGATGTTGGCCTATATGAGTATAGTTTATTGCAATCTGCTAAGTGCTTTAGTATGCTTTGTGTTTTTAATCTTGTTGATTGTTTTTATTATGTGTTTTTACTGCAAATCCTGTCTGAAAACCAAATTTACTCACAGGACAATAAAGTTTGTTGGTTGTTAGTTGAAGTGGAGCTGAACTGGATGTTGTGCATAGACTTGGACCGTCTTAGTTGTATGTGATAAACCCGGGAGAGAAGGGCATTGCCTCCAGGCCTCCCTGAGGACGTTACCTGGTCATTGTAGCCCATGAGGGCCCGCCGGGTGTTCTTGGGCCCCAGGAAGCGGTTGACCAACATGGTCCAGCCCAGGGAGAAGTGGAAGCCGATGTCCTCCTGGAAGTCACTACAGAGCTTGTCGCAGGCCAGGTCATAGCTGAGGCTGAAGCACTGGCGAGGAACCAGCTTGTCTACCTGCTCTCTGACCACGCCGGGCAGCAGCGGCTTCAGGCCCTCTGGAAGGACAGATGGAGAGGAAATGAGTGTAATGCCAAAACCAACTAAGGTAGAGACAATGACAGTGGTCGTTATTTGTGAACCAGGGTAAAGGAAAAAACAAAACAAATTATTGTTTCATTTATTGTTATTGAGGTAAATGTGACAATATATTGTGATATGGATTTGAGGACTTAAGGACTTATTGCCCTGCCTGATCCATCACCCTAATAGTGTTTTCATTCACATAACAACAAAAACATGAGTTTAAATAAAGGCTCACATATGCAGAATTGGTTGTTGTGAACTCTGCCTTATTGCCTGACTTTATTGTATTTGTCCATGTGTTTGGGATCAAAGCAAGCAAGGGTGGGATAGGTAAGGCTAGTCAGACTGGATATATGTGGATAGTTGGGTCAGGTGTAATCAGGTGCATAACTAATGTGGATAGGAGGAGTGTTACCGATCATGTCGGTCTGGGTGGACTGCAGAGCGCTGGTGATGGCAGTGGAGCATCTCTCCGACATGTTCCTGCCCAGACCCTCCTCTATGTGCCGGTGGAGCTCCTAGGACAACACACCATCACAGCAAAACAGGCGTCAGCAACACAAACACCTGGGGCTGTTCAGTGTACTAAGCAACATTACCTTACATTAACAACTCCAGTATTACTGCTCCAAAAGTACCACTTGGAAATGAACCCAGAGAATGTGATACTCAATACATTTTCTAACACCAGTCGTTGAGCCTCATGGGTCCAGGTTAAAGATAAGATGAACCTTTAATTATTCCTGCGGAAATTGGGCTGTTTGAGCAGCAAGTAGGATATAGATACAAATAAAGGATATAGCAAAGAAAATATAATATATGAATAGATCAAACAAGGGCTATTTAAACCCAGCAACAATTTCAACATTAGAACATGTTAAAAAGAAATGTATGAATGAAAAGTATGGAGAAAAGTACTAAATAACAGCAGTAGAACATGCTGAGATAAATAAAGAATTAATACAGAATATGCATGATATAAAAACAAATATACCAAAAATATGAGTATGAAATAGGTGGAAAAATAAAAATATGAATATACAAGAATGATTTTCTCACTCACTCACTACTGAAGAACAAACAAAACCAACTTTGGAGCTTAAGTAAGGTTTTTGTTCACAAAAAGCTATTACACCTTGGTTCAACTGAGAACAGAAATGTTTTGTTCAGGTCAGACGGGCCTAGTCATATACTGATATACTCTCATCCCAGATTTTAATAGAAAGGCTTAGGTAGGACTGGCAATTCTCTCTCCCTCTGTTTATGCCACTCAAATGAGATTGTGGAGTTAAACAAGTACAAGAATCAATCTGGACTGCTCTTACATAACAACACATCAAACAGAGCAACAGGGGCATTATACAGGTTCAGTGAGCCAATAGGACGTCAGGGATCAGCATTAGTGTGTTGAGCGCAGATAACAGACAGTAGTTCAGCAAAGATGTAGGGGGATGGACTATAGTGCTGACTGATCCTGCTGGAGGCAGGAACACTGCAGTCTGCACAAACAGCAGAGGTGCAGTGAGTGGCCTGTCACCACATTCACATCTAGCATTACTGTTTCATATGAGCCATCCAGATTTTACTCTGATAGAAATGTGATTCATCACCCAAACTACTGTAACTCAGGAGGTGGTCAAACACCCATTTGGTCACATTGACACCAAAGTGTAAATGCAATAGTGGTTCCATCCACATAACATTTAAAACATGAGTGAAATAAAGGCCAAAATATGTAGAATCGGTTGCTGTAATGTGTGTGTGTGTGTGTGTGTGTGTTTGTGTGTGTTTGTGTGTGTTTGTGTGTGTGTGTGTGTGTATAAACTCACATTCTTGTAGACCTTGAGCACCACCTGTGATGGGTGGAAGTCCATGTGGAAGTCGTCCACCAACACATGGAGCCTCCTGATCTCCTCTGCCATGGCGTTAGACACCTAAACACAACCAGACAGCCTGGATGAAAACTCCTAAATCACATAGTTTCCCCTCCATTCCAATCTCTATCCCCTCTTTATTAGAACAAAGCTCAACTAATCAGCCAATCAGCATTCACAATTACAACATCTTTTTGAGGGCTTTTTCAGACTTTAAGGACCCGCAGATGCACTAGAGTTGAAGGTGTGTTATGCTGTTGTGTTGGGGTTCACCTGTCTCTCCACTTCCTCGGTGATCTTCTTGATCTTGGCTTTACAGTCCATGGTCAACAGGTCCAGCTGCTTGTCTATGAACTCCATACGGTCTTGACGGTCCTCCCTCGTCTCCAGGCAGTGGATCCTACACACACACACACACACACAAAATATTCAAATACGTTTCTGATAATCTTTTCATGATACAAATGACTGAAAATGTACAACAACTGCTTCAGTGCCTACACATGATGGATTGATGCTGGATAAGTGAGGCAGCACTGTCCTTGTGCTGGACTACAGCCAGTTGGTGAATAACTCATTTATTATGCTGAAGAAAGGCTCCAACAATTCTCGCTCTATTCTAGAGCCGATGCCTTTAGCGACTTTTGAGTTTATCGCACTGGGCAAGTTCATTTGGACATATATTAGTCTTTATTAACAAATGTTTTGACTGGAGGTTTTCAGCCATAAGAAAGAAACATTTTATATGACATTTAAAAACTATAATCTGTTGGCTTTGGTTTAAAAATCACTGGACAAGTTGTTCCTTTGTGCATTTGCACATTGGAGTAGTTATGTTTCAAGCGGCAAAATTTCACGCAAACCATAATGATCAATTATCACCCAAAGCCAGACAGGAGGGCAGACATTTCTTTCAGTGGTCAAAACTTTGGTGCAGAAAAACACTTTCTTCCAGGGTAACCCATCATAGACCCAGCCTGGGACCTTTGTTGCATGTCAACTCCCTCTGTCTGCCAGTCTTTCCTGTCTCTCTTCACTGTGACTTAAATAAAGAAAAAATGTCCAAACAGTAATCTTTAAAAACAAAAAAAAAACAGGTATTGGTGATGGTCCTTGTATTTCTGGGGCCATTTTGTTTTTTTGGTGGTGTATTTTTCTTATTTCCATGAATAACTGGCCAGACATTATGGAACATCACATCAAGATATTTCCAGCGCAGCTACAACGGATTTCATAGCAGAAAATGTTTCAGCAATCTAAAACATCAACGGTAAACATTACGTTTTGGTGTCAGTCCCTCAGAATCAAAGAGTGAGGGCTTCTTTCTAGAGCCGCCATTTTGCATGGACATTCAACAATAACACAGGGAGAAACTCATCGTAGAAGAGGAGAGAGACCAATTTCTCCACTGACAGTAGCCGCAATAGACCAGAATGCAATGCAGCCACAAGACATGTTGCATTTTGAGTAAGGGGCGCGACCCTCACTCGTTCTCAACTCAAAAAACTCTCGCTATTACCATTGCTTGTTATTGCTCTCTCCTGAGGCAGGTTGAGGGAAAGTGGATACACCAAAAAACTTCATCACAAAGTTACTCCAAATGCATTGAATATTCAGTTCAATGATATACAAAAGTGTAAGAATATCCGAGGGGAAGTTTTTCCATTAACAATTATCGCATTTGCTGTTAATTTTTGGTTCACATACAATCTCGGTACACCCATACAATCTGGTCTCGGTACATGACTCACCTCTGTTCCTGTGCAGCTATGTGTACAGAGTCCATAATAAGGCGCAGGGCTTCAGAGATCTGCTTGGCTCTCACGGTGTGCTGCTCGAACTTGGTCTTCACCGCTGACTGGGAGATGCACTCCTACACATAACAGCCACAGCATTAGCATGCAGGCCAACAAACCAGGCATCAAATCAAGGCATAGCAAATGTACTGGCAGTAGGGATGGGCATGATTAGTCAAATAACCCATCTGGATTATTTAGTTAGTTTTACACAATGGATGATGTACAATAATTACTAAAACTATTTATTAACTTCTGTCAAATAAAGGTCCTGTCTAAAGTAAACTGGTTAATGGTCCCATGTTAAAACAAATCTGGCTAATGATTGTGATGGGTGGTATGGATGACAGTCAGTTGGGTAGAAACTGATGTGCATGGCAGAGTCACTGAACTAGAATGAGTAGCCCCCACTGAGACCCTGGAAGTTGGCATGAGCTATGGAGAAGTCCCACCTTGAAGGCACCATAGAGATTTATAGAGGATTTGCAGTTGCACCACAAATCTATCAAGGAGGCTTGAACTTGACTCCAAAATTCATGTCACTATTCAATTTGTGAAAAATAGTTTTTAAAAAAAGCCCATCCATAGTTGTTAGATCTTTATGTTGGTGGATCTTACCTCAAATCGTCTCTCAAAGTTCTGGAACTCAAACATTCTGGCTTGAAATCCTTCTGCAAGGGCACCACCTAAACCAGGACAACAATTTGGCTTGGTCATACTGTATAGTGTGTGTGTGTGTGTGTATGTGTGTGTGTGTGTGTGTGTGTGTGTGTGTGTGTTAGAGGAGTATTCAGAGGAACACTGAATACTTGCTTTTTTGGGCAAAATGATCAAAGTTAACGATACTGAATAGCGGCACCAAATATCTCCAACTTCAGTCTAGAAATATTGCCATCGGCCTTAAAAAACCCATATCTGTTGAGCCCTAGTGTAGTGCATGTGTTTTTGCCTCTATCTCTACCTCCTTCAGGCATGCCCTGGGCCTTCTGCACCCGGGCCTGGAGGACCTCCTTGGCGGAGACGAAGAAGATGCGGTCGCTGGCCTGGGCTCGGTCCACCACACCCAGCTCATCCACCAGGAAGCTGCTGCAGCGGTCCATATGCTGCCTACGGACCTGAAACGCCAACAACACATTTAATCCATTTAATCAAATCCCTGGATCGTGGACTATAGAGCATAATACACAGGGAGAGAGGTAGAGGTCGACCGATTTATTGGTTTGGCCAATTAATTGGAGCTGATACGAGATTTTATTAACAACTGGTTATCGGTGGACATGAGCACCGTTGGTGGCCAAGGAACCAAGGAAGCGTATTATAATGTTTTAAAACTTCTAAATCTAAAACATAACACCATATTTAACTGTATTCAATATCTTTTTATATTTATTTTTATATTTTATATTTAAGGTCTGAGCTTGAGCTTAGATAATATAAGACTTTTTAAGACTTTTTCAGAATGTGCAGAGACCCTGTGAAGCAGGTCAGCCCCAGTTCAAGTCCACTAGCCCAGACGAAGTGAGGTTCAGGGTAATACCGGCTAAGCTGCTCACCAGCCTGCCTAATCTACTGCTACTGCTGAGTCAACACCAAGCTGATAGTGTACTACAGCTCAACACACACTCTAGCAGGGATGGACAATCATGTGCCATGGAGAGACTCATTTCAACCAAACACTACAGCAGCTGATTTCACTCTTTAGTTCCTTCTGTCTGGCTGAAGGTTTACTAATCAGTGAAAATACCTGGTGTAGTGTTTGGCTGGAATTAAAACCTGCAGACTCTCCGCCCTTCAGGGCACGATTGTCTGCTGTGGGGTTAGACTGAAATATCATTCATTATTGTCCTCTTATTAAAATCAGACATTGTCCAGTCAGTGCGGTCCACCTGATGTGATTCAGTTTGACTGATTAAATCCAATGTGTTTCCAAATGTTCAGTATTTTGCCAACGCTAAAGCTGACCCACCTCCTCCATGTACTCAGGCTCTGAGGCCGAGGCGTCCCAGCGGTTGTTCAGGATGAAGATATTGGGACTGGAGAGACGCTCGTTGACCTTGTGGAAGAACGACTTCTCCTGTAGAAAGACAGTTTTCCAATGGTTATAAAATGTATCAAGACAACACACATTGTAAACATTATCAGGTTCTGTCTAACAAGCCATGTACTGTCTTCAGGAATTTCTGCTGATATGACTGCTGCTATTCTGCACAACCTCCTAATGCTGCAATCCAGTGCTTTTCAATCCATTCTGTCAGCAACAAAGGGCTGCAAACACACAGCTCTTCAACAGTAGAAAGTGGATTGCAGATGATGTCTCACCGTCTGCATCAGCGTTGACTCCGAGTTTGCCACCAGAACAAACACATCAGCATCCAGGCAGAACTTGTCAATCCAGCTGTCCAGCTCTGTGGTCACATCAATCCCCGGGCTGTAGAGGAAAACAGTAAACCCATTGGTTGAATTTGAGAATAAACAAGCCAGCCATAGTTCAGGGCAAGTAACAGTGAGTATGAATGTTTTTAAGCAAGAGAAAATAAAAACGGATGTGAAGATTTTTTGGTAAAGCCCAATTCCTCCCTGCCAGCAGTATTTTGATGAAATATACAGATAACTTTTCCATCATTTTCCATAACTAGGAGTGCTTCCATAATCTAAAAATCTTCTTCCTTCCTGGGTTGTTAATGTTGTTTCTCTCAAGGGGTGAACAGTCTGGTTTACACTCCAGTTGGGCTGAATACTGCTACTATCTAAATAAATTAATATGTGAACAAAATTAGAAAATACATTCTGCTATAGTTCTGCAAAGAGATCCATGTGTAAAATTCCCTGATATTCCCTGACTTCCCCACAGAATTTATCAAATTCCTTGACCATCCCTGACTGGAATACCTCTCAAACTCAAGACCAGTGGGAACCCTGTGTATAGAGGCAGTACAAGTGTCTATACATGTGTGGGAGTGTATAAGTTAAAGAGCATGTGTCTGACCTGTCCACCAGGACCAGGTCGTCCCTGAGCAGAGCACACTTGGCTTTGGGCCACATGACACAGACCAGGCTGCCGGCATCCAGGTCCTCATCCTGGTGAAGAGCGTGGGCAAGCTGGTTCACCGTCTGCCACGTGGAGGGAAGAGACACAAGTTAGTCAACAGCCTTGAGACAATAGCTGGGTTTCCATACAACAGGGCTCTAAGTGCAATCATTTTGGTCACAAATGGAACCAAGACTGAGATTTTTTTTTTTTTTTTTAAATTGGCTACAATAAAATCCCCTTGCTGAGGCTGCCTCTCACAAGAAACATGTTCTGCACAAGTGCCAGCTATCCAGATCATAACTGACTCCTACCCAGTCGGTCTGTTATGAAAACGAAAAGCGAAACTAATGTTTCTATTCTACAACGCAATGGGGTGTGCTAGACAGTAACTTGGCACTTTTTAGCTGTCAGATGTGTAAAATTGTCTAGCACTAAGATATACTGTGTACAGCATTACTCTAGTGGCCATTATTCTATGATATCAGAGTTGAGATGTGACATTTAGAGGGCAGAAAGCATGGACGCCATGT
>NW_027282302.1:0-94793 GCF_046629955.1 Centroberyx affinis | reverse complement strand
TAATAGGCCATAACTCCCACACCGTAAGCCCAGCTGACAAGAGGTAGCCTATTGTCCCCTACAACTTTACTCATGAGACCTCCCAAGTCTGCCATGTTGGATTTTCTGCCAGGTTGACTTTTTAAAAAACAGTTTTTTTCAGCAAGGTTTTGTCACTTTCTGATGTTTGTGATAGCGCAAAATGTCATGATATGTTGAAAGCATATCGAGAATTAAGTCATATGAATGTCCTTTGTTAAAATGTTCCCTTATGATTTCAATCTCCTCTTCCATCCTTTCAAACTCAGTTTAAAATTCGTGCAAGGACACTGCTGAGAGTAGTACACAATAGAAACAGGAAATGACATTGAACTGTCGCCAGGGACTTGGGTTCTGTCCAATCACAAAGAAGAAGTGTTGTCCCACCTTTTCCGTAATCTGAAATGTCGTTGTGTTTTCTGAAATGTCGTGTTTTGTGAAATGTTGTTGTGTTTTGTGAAATGTCGTGTTTTGTGAAATGTTGTCGTGTTTTGTGAAATGTCGTGTTTTGTGAAATGTTGTGTTTTATGAAATGTGGTTTTGTGAAATGTCGTTGTGTTTTCTGAAATGTTGTCGTGTTTTGTGAAATGTTGTGTTTTGTGAAATGTGTTTTGTGAAATGTGGTGTTTTGTGAAATGTGGTGTTTTGTGAAATGTCGTTGTATTTTGCGAAATGTTGTGTTTTCTGAAATGTTGTTGTGTTTTACTGAACTGGCCATCTGCTATTGGCTGGTCTTTGTGCCAGGTGATGTCACCACTGATGTTTTTGATAGTGCAAAATACGCAAATGTTCTATAAATGAGCCCATCGGATAAACAGCATGGCCACAATTAACTGGTTAACTTAAAGTGCGTGGCTAAGTACAAAATCTACCATAGCTCTACAGGCGTTGGCCCAGTACACTAGGAAATCAGCTTTGCTTTACCACGCTAGTGACATGGAAAGTGTTGGGGGGTGAACCGGAACTTACACCTTCATCACATTTCTTTGTGTGATTTTACTGGCATTAATGGAGACCAGTCTGAACATGGATACACCTTCAACACATTTAAGACATTAACACCCTAAACTTCTTGTTTTTCCCACATCCTCTTGGATCTTATATAGATGTCGACCCCCTCGCTTCTTTATCACATTAATTTTGCCATTTCACTTTATTAAACTCTTGCTGAGATCAATACCAATATCTAACTGCTCTCCTTTAGTTCAGGAGAGCCTTGTCATTACCAAGAATTCTTGATTAAACTGGAATCCACATAGACTTGACCACAATCTCCATCCTTTGAATTCTAGAGAGTGATTGTAGTATTTCAAATAATAGTTCTTGCTTTATTGCATGACTTATTTACAAGACCGAATACTCATCAGCAATGTTGGGAATAACATGTTACAAAGTAACGCGTTACTATAATTACACTACTTTTGGCAGTAACTAGTAATGTAATGAATTACTTTTTCAAATTAATAACGCAATTACAATTACTGAAATTGAAATGGGCTCGTTACTCGTTACTGGATTATCCGGTTTATGATCATCCGACTTTACATGGTGCAAGTGAATCAAAAGACGACCGACCTCCCTGGAGACTTTATTTCTCAAAAGCGACTAGCGACAAATCTGGAGACTTTTTCTGACCATGGGAAGCAATGTTAATGTGTTGAATCCCAAAGCATTTGGCAATAAATTGATATGGCTGATGCCGGTTTTCTCTACTTGCCTGTCTAATCCAGAGAGTCTGATGATCACAGCGCTTCCCACAGCAGGGGTTGTACGTAGGATAGGGTCCACTTGTAATTGTTACCGGCATACGCCGAAACTGGTGGGCGGAGTCAGCACGTATATTACAGTTTTTCTTGATTGCTAAGACACATTTCTTGAAATTATGCTCCATTTCCCAAAACTCTAAACACAAATGCATAACTGCACACTCATCTTCACAAACTTCAAACTTCCATGTCAAAACTAAACTCTCCACTCAAAACCATGTAATCTTACATCTAAACCAAACTTTGCCTTCAGACATCACACAAAAGCCATCAAATACACACACACTACAAAGTAGCCATTACACACTGGTGAGATCAATTCAAAACACTACTGTAAAAACCTGTTACTGCAATGAATAATGGTTCTTATGGTTTTCCCCCAGAACAACCTCTTTACATGATGAACACAATATAAAGACACAACACATGTATACATTTTCAACATTTTTAATTCCTCAATGTATTGTAGTAAAATAAACTGAAATTGAGTGAAAAAGTAAATGTACTGTAAAAATATGCAGCTGATAAAGAACGTAGAATACAGTAAAATAATTTCCATGTATTTACCACTATAAACCAATTAAAAAAAAAACAGTTTGTAGATAAAGAAAGAAATCACATTTATTCTGCCTCAGCATCCCAATTTGAGAATCTCATCAGAAACTATTTGTCTCCTTGCCCTTGCCCTTCCTCTTCCACCTCCTCTCCTGTGTCCTCTTCCTCTACCTTCAGGTCTTTGTGGATCCATTGTTCCAAAACAAGTGAACTGACCCATGGCCCTTTTATCTATCTATCTATCTATCTATCTATCTATCTATCTATCTATCTATCTATCTATCTATCTATCTATCTATCTATGTATTTATCCTGAGGTTCTGATTGGTGTGTGAACAATTTTGACTCTTAGTGTTTGCACCTGGGGAATTGTGTGTTAATTGGGTTTGAGCTGTGATGACTTGAGTTAATGATATGGAATGCCAGTGCTTTCTAAATGAGCACATGGTGCAGCCAGTGATATATGAAGGGATTTGTGTGTAGAGTTTTTCACAAAAAGTTCAACAAATGTGAATCATGTGTGGAAACAGGGGAATAGTGTTTATAGTTTTGGGAAATGGGTTTGTCTTTTGGTAGATGGCGTCATGGTTTGGGATGTTTAGTTAGTAGGCCCAGTTATAGTGTGTAAGCGATCGAGAAAAACTGTAAAACGGGCTACTCCGCGGCGTGTATAACAAGTGCAGCATTGTATATTGATATGCAAATTATCGTATGACATCATCTGCCGACTTCTAGTGACTATCTGAGCAGCCAATAGCTAGTTTCCTTGGAAAAGAGTTGGCAACACTGCTACCGGTCCGGTAACTGAGGCTACAATACATACGCCTATCAAAACATATCTATTGTGTTTTATTGTTCCACTACTTACTTTTCATCATAGTGATAATGGGTACAATGATAGATAATATTTGACAGTTGTCTTGTCTCACACTGTGCCACAGCAGCACTAAAATAATATAGCTATGTGTAATAAGAGAATTGAAGCAGACGTTTAAAAGTAACACAAAAGTTACTTTCCCTAGTAACTAATTACTTTTATTATGCAGTAATTGGTAAAGTAATTCAATTACTTTTTGAGAGAAGTAACTAGTAACTGTAACTAATTACTAATTTTCAGTAACTTGCCCAACACTGCTCATCAGTGCTGCACAGAAGTCTCACCTCCTCTAACCATTGTAAAGCTAAGCAGAGAGCAACCATCTCCCATGTATCTACTGAAAGATGATCTGATAACCTTTTCTTTGCTTCAGTATTAACAACACCAACAAAGGCTGGAGGAGAGAAATCCATACTACTTAGAAAATATCTGTGGATACACAATATTTTCACTTGTTTCCTTATCTCTATTCTTTTTGACTGTGTCAAGTAGTTCTCAGCGTACCACTGGATATCTCAAAAGCAGGTGGACTAAATCATTTTCCTAAAACTCTCATATCTGAGGCATCTTTAGCCTACATTCATCCAAAACTAGTTGTCATTTGTCTGTCTCTCTCCCAGCATGGGTCAAGCACTCTTCTTGTAGGATGAGTATCACTGTGCCCTTTTAGATTGATCCAATAAGTAACTGCTGGTTGTTTTCTCCTCACTTCTAAAGGCGTTTCACTCACTTCTACCTGTAACGCTGGCACCGAGGAGTGCTATAACTAATAAACTATAATACAGTGGTTCTCAATGTGGGGTCCGGGGACCACCAGGGGTCCTTGAGGGGGTTCCAGAGGGTCCAGAGCAAATTGATGAATTGTTAAATGTCAGCATTATTTCATTTACGAGAAGTTAACAGTTAGAGAATGTAGAAGAATGACTGTTCTGATCATAGTTTCTCTCTTATCTCTCTACCTACAATACAGACAGTCATGGGATTCTGGACAAAACCATATTTGACAATAAAAATATTCTCATATTTGGATCTGAGAGGTAATATCCCATCAAATGGGGGTCCGTTTATGTTTGTATCATTCATTGTGGTAGTTTCACATCACTGCTTTTGGGTTTTTATTGTATGTAAAGCACTTTGTAAACATTGTTTTTAGAAAAGTGCTATACAAATAAAGTTATTATTATTATTATTATTATTATTATTGTTATTATTATTATAAGCTCTACAGCAGATCCTCAGGGCTTGAGTTTGGATTACATCCAACTTTATAAGCAAGGAGCTTGCTGCCACACACTCATAATCCAATACTGATCAATATAGATGTTTTTCGAGCAAATCTCTCAGCTCCCCACTCTGTTCCAGCCAGACCACTCATGACATTCAGTATTTTCCTACATTTAGTGGTAATCTTGTTCATATGCTCAGTCCAGGTAAGCCGTAAGTCAAACCACAACCCAAGGAATTTGAAGGTAAACATTCTTTCAAGCTCTCTTTCACAAAGCCTCAGTTTGATGTCATTACCCACCTTCTTTTGAGTAAAAAAAATTGAAATCCCCATTTGATGGACCGCTCCTGAACTCTCAAATGCCTCTTGCAGGTTGGTCACAATATATTCAGTGTTTCGTCCTCTTTTCCATAGAGCCCCATCATCCGCAAAAAGAGATCTTACAATATCTGCTCCAACATTTGAATATACTATACATCCTCAATTGTGTACCTTTCTCGATCTCAACCTGGTATTTTACTGACATGCTCTAAAAAAAGTACTCCAAAACTTCATTTTAGCTTCTTTAACAGTTTTTCTCACAACATGCACTCCTTATATAACACCGAATGCTGCAAGTTCTTTTCAAAAGTCTAAATACTTTATTTCTGCTTTTAATTGCCTCTGTACAACCATCTGTCCACCCTGGAACATGTTCCTTCTCTGTCCTTTACAATTTACAATTTTTTTTTTATTTCAGCAGTTCCAATAATGGCTTCACCAATTTTGATACTAAAAGAGTTACAGGGAAACAAGAAATACTTAATTCCAAAAAATGCATACATGCATTTTTGGTTTTCATATTTATCTAAGGCTGGCTCCATTAGTCCCTTCGCACCTGTCTCTAAGACTTCAAGCCAGGTGTGCGGTAGCTTTTTTTTCTCACCATACTAAAAGAGTTACCATCAAGATCCAGGTCTATCTGAGATAATTGCTCTCCACTCATCTCGGCAGATTTATCCCACTCAGCCTTTCCATACACCCGTCTTTTTAGACCATCTTCCTGTATCCCTTCCACTCTCAAACCCACCTCACAAAAAATAGGGTAATGATCACTTCTAATTGAGGATCCTTTCCACACTTACCATGAACACATTCCTGCTAGTGACTGAGACACCAGTGTAACATATAAAGCCGATTCCATTCCTGTTTTTTTTTTTTTATTATTTTATCATTTTTCTTTTTATTTTACAGACTGGACATTAAACACATACATTACATACATACACAATGCATAGACAAGTGACATACAAAAAACGCAGAACAACATGTGCACAAAAGCAAACAAAGGAATATGAGGAAAGGGGGAGAGGGGGCATCAGTAAATACTTAATCTACCTGTTTTGTTTTGGTTTTTTTTAACAAAAGATCCTTGAAAATCTTCTTGTTGTACCTCATCATATTATACACCATTACACATATTCCATTCCATATTCGATTCCATTCCTGTAATGAAATTAATTTGCGTAAACTGGATCTTGGGCATCCATCAGGTCCTCAGTTACAGTTACATTTGTATCATTCTGAGCTCCCCATAACGTACTGTGTGCACTGAAATCCCCACACTACACTACTTTCCTTTCCTTTCCTTTCCTTCTGCCCTTAATCACCACACAATGACTCAATTTCTAGTCTTTGACATGGACTGTAGAAATTCCCTATCCCCAAGCTTGAATCGTTTGCCCATATTTCCACTACTACATACTTCAGATCATTCCCTTTAGCCATCTCCATGTAAGGCAAACACTCAATCATTTAGTAACTTTTAATCCCAAAATCTAAATGTGGTTTCAGCTCATGTTTCTTGAATGCACATAACATCAGGCTTCAAACATAAATCATCAAGATCTTTTTTTTTGTATTCCTGCCCATTAGCAATTAAACTCCTAGTGTTCCATTGCCAGAGAAGCATTCATGTAAAGAGAGGATGCTTACGAACATATTTTTGCACAGTTTCCCATGACAGCCCCTTGATATCCAGGTATTTCACTGCACTGCTCACAATGATCTTAATCTTCTCTGTTCTGTTATCTGAGATGTAGAATTGATTCCATCAACCATGAATAGCACAAACTTGTCTTTTCTCACCAGTAATGTTTTCTCCACTCTTCTCTCTCCCACCCGGGCAGCTCCTCTAATCTCTTTATTATCCAATCTGTCTGTTTCTCTTCCCTCTCCTCTTACCATCTTTTACAGCTTCTGCGTACAAAATTCCATTCTCCACCCTCACCTGCTGAACTTCTGTGGCATTCTTTCTTTCCACACATGCCACCAAAGGCTGTGCTATGGGGGATGTGTGTGTGTGTGTAACTTTTGTCCTTCATCACACTTTCCATACTCATGCCCTCCTCCACACCTGCCACATCGCTGGTTCCCTTGACATACTGCAGTAATATTCCCAAATCTTTGGCACTTATAACATCTCAAGGGCGGGGGGGGACATAAGGTCTTACACTATAAAGCCAACTGCCACACACTCAGGCAACACAGAGCCTTGAAATTCCAGGCAAACTGAGAGACTATCCATCTTCTGCCCATCTCTATTTACCTTCAATCTTTTAGCTTCCTTAATCACCCTTCCTATCATAATGCAATCAATTCCTCCAGGTTCTCATTCACAGGAATGTCTGATATTACTCCCCTAGATGGCCATCCTCCACCCTCTACTACTGCTCAGTTTCTTTTTGCCAACATGTTGAACCTTCAAAGCTTTAGCTTCCTGGGCTTCATCATTAACGAGTAACTAAACGGCCAAACCCAAATTTGTGGTGACACCTAATGGTGAAAAATAGGGTAGTGCACTGACCATCTGCTATTGGCTGGTCTTTTGTGCCAGGTGATGTCACCACCTGTTGTATTCTATAGAAGGTGACATCACCTGGCACAAAGACCAGCCAATAGCAGATGGCCAGTGCAGTAACCTACTTTTCACCATTAGGTGTCAGGCTACACCATTGATTTGGGTGGGGCTTAGTTGCCTTTAAGTAAACTTCCATCTCTCAGAACCTTTGCCATCTCAGACCATTTGTAAGGGCTACAGGACTCAAGCTAGTAATGTCGCTGCCTGTCTTAAATTTCATTACCACTTTCCTCACACTTTTTCCTCCTAACCACCGTCTATCCGTACCCATCCTCAACGTCGTGTTCAGTACTTCCAAAATCCCTTTTTAGCTCCCTCTGTACCAAGACCTCGTCCTCTCCCTGGATGGACTCAGGGAGCCGAATTCTCAAAACTGAGCTCCATATCTTCCTCCTCTCCACCACTTCCTGCCGTCCCTCATCCACTCACTGTTCAGTTCAGTTTATGCACAATCCGCCAGTAATACAGTTTTTCTCAATCGCTTACACACTTTAACTGGGCCTATTAACTAAACGTCCCAAACCATGATGCCATCTACCAAAAGACAGACCCATTTCCCAAAACTATAAACACTATTCCCCTGTTTCCACACGATTCACATTTGTTGAACTTTTTGTGAAAAACTCTACACACAAATCCCTTCATATATCACTGGCTGCACCATGTGCTCATTTAGAAAGCACTGGCATTCCATATCATTAACTCAAGTCATCATAGCTTGAACCCAATTAACACACAATTCCCCAGGTGCAAACACTAAGAGTCAAAATTGTTCACACACCAATCAGAACCTCAGGATGGATGGATGGATGAATGGATGGATGGATGGATGGATAGATAGATAGAAGGGCCATGGGATGACCCAGACCAGAGACGGGATGCTGAGGCGGAATAAATGTAATTTCTTTCTTTATGTACAAACTGTTTTTTTTTTCATTGGTTTATATTGGTAAATACATGGACATTATTTTACTGTATTCTACATTCTTTATCAGTTGCATATTTTTACTTTTTCACTCAATTTCAGTTTATTTTACTACTAGTACATTGAGGAATTTGAAAATGTATATATGTGTTGTGTCTTTATATTGTGTTCATCATGTAAAGAGGTTCTGGGGGAAAACCATAAGCGCCATTATTCACTGCAGTAACAGGTTTTTACGGTAGTGTTTTGAATTGATCTCACCAGTGTGTAATGGCTATTTTGTAGTGTGTGTGTATTTGATGGCTTTTGTGTGATGTCTGAAGTTTGGTTTAGATGTAAGATTACATGGTTTTGAGTGGAGAGTTTGGTTCTGACATGGAAGTTTGAAGTTTGTGAAGATGAGTGTGCAGTTATGCATTTGTGTTTAGAGTTTTGGGAAATGGAGCATAATTTCAAGAAATGTGTCTTGGCAATCAAGAAAAACTGTAATACAGTCACTTTCAAACTATCAAACGCGCATTCAAATTTCAAACTTGCTGCCTCAGGTCTCCAGGAAACCATCGCCAACCTGCTCCATCACAGAAGTGCCTTTTCAAAATCAGTTTAAAAGTCTTCTAGTGTGTCCTCAGCCTTACCTAGCGAGGATCAGCGGTACCCACACTCGGCTGGGACGGCAGGAGAAGAACAACCCGTTGGGTGGGGTTGCATGGCGTGAGCTGGATCGAATTTTGAGGGTGAGTTGGCAGCGAGGTTGGGACCCCGGAACAGCTGCCAAGGCCCGGGGGCAGCTGGCAGCAAACCAGCTGAGGTTTGCAAGACGGACCACCAGCCACACACTGCAGGCTAGAGCTGATGTTTGGAGTCAAACTAAGGCAGGTGGGATGCACCTCAGGCTGTGTGCTGTGTACTTCTTGTACTTCTATCCTTGTGAGAACCAGTTGGGAGTTTTAGAGATTCAGACTGAGGGCGTTTTTACAAAGTTCCACAAGGGGCTAGTTTAGGATTAGGGTTGGATTTAAAGTTAAAGGAAAATTTCCCTCTTGGATACCCATACACTGTTAGATATCAAGAGAAGGGGTGTGAACTTGTTTCTTTCAATCAAAGGTAGGCGTGCATTCTGGTCTGTTGAGGCTACTGTCTCCAAAGACCAGAATTCAATTGATATCTCTGCTTCTTCTCTCTCTTATCTTGGCTTCTCCTATGATCATAAACGTCAGTGCAACATGAAAGAAAGAAGCCCTTGCTCTTTGATTCTGAGGGGCTGACACCAAAACCTGACATTTACTGTTGATGTTTTAGATTGTTTTTTCCTATTAAACTCCCATTGGAACTTCTCATTGTAACTGCACTCCACTCCAAGAAAAGTACACCACCAAAGTACAAAATGAACCCAGAAACGTAAGATATATCGCAAAATACTCTTCGGTGTTTAAGTGTTTTAGAGTGGATTTTTCCTTTAAGATTAGTTTTAGGATTAGATTTAGGTCAGGATAAGGGTTTAAGGATGATCAGTTTTGCCATACCTCTCGGGGTCAGTCACCTCCGTTCAATTCCAAACGGCAGAAAATAACTCTAGAGACTTCAGAGGCATCAGAACGCTAATATGAGGCTATAAACTCCACCTGTTGTACTCTATAGAAGGTGACATCACCTGCCACAAAGACCAGCCAATAGCAGAAGGCCAGTGCAGTACCCTACTTTTCACCATTAGGTGTCAGGCTCACCACAGATTTGGGTTTGGGGTTTAGTTACTCTTTAAAGTTTGATTTTGTTGTTGAAATCCACTTTGAACATCTCAGAAATGGAAAACGTTATGTCCACCATTCACGCTACTGCACAATTACCACCAAAATGTCCACCTGGCCTCTAGCACGCCAAGACCAAAAGTTGAAGATGGATATGCGGCCAAAACATGCAAATCCTAATATACAAGGACACAATGCTGTATCATACAAGGCTAATGAAATGCATTTGTTGGGTTTGATGGATCTGCGTTTCACTCTTATGTTGGAAGATCCATGTAAATGTAATGGCAGCAACACCATGAAGCCATCATGAAGGGTTAGGCTTGAGGATAGAGTTAAATGTAGAGTGAATGTAGTCAATGGGAGGTCCTCATAATAGCAGGACAAATGTGTGGGTTTGTCTGTCAATGGTCTGTTGCAGTGATTCTCAACCTTTTTTATATCAAGGACCCTATAATTTAGTCCACATCGGGGCCACGGACCCCCATTTGATGAGATTTTGTCTCTTGGACCCAAATCTGTGAATATCTTTAATGTTAGATATGATTTTGTCCAGAATCCCATGACTATCTGTATTGTAGGTAGAGAGAAAACAGTGAAACTATGATCAAAACAGCCATTCTTCTACATTCTCTAACTGTCTTAACTTCTTGGAAATTAAATAATGCTGAAGTTTAACCATTCATCAATTTGCTGGGGACCCCCTGGAAGCCCCTCAAGGACCCCTGGTGGTCCCCGGACCCCACGTTGAGAACCACTGGTCTATTGAACCGCAAAATATTAAGGTTAAGCAGAAGAAGAAGAGGACAGTACACTCTCATGCCAGTGATATGTATAATATGTACGATCTTCCAGCCAGAGGAACACAAACCTGAAGAAACATTATCGTTATTTGAATATTCTAATCTCTTACAGTAATAGATGTATATTTATCTGACTGCTCGGAGAGTAGCGTTCAAAGCTGCGATGAATAAAAGCGGCAGGCATTAACAGTATACTAATGCTTGTCATTAGAGCGCCTTCTCATCCGTTTCTTCCCCCTCCCTTGCTCTCTCATTCCCTTTCTTTCTCCGTGGAGAGGCAGACGCGTGTAATGATAAGCCCAGCGGAGCTCCCTCTCTCCGCTTTTGACAGGGAAAGAAAGGAATAGCTTATCGAATGAGAAATGTAGTTTCGCTAAGAAGATGACATCTATGTACGCCAGCTTCTAACTCTTATTATGGAAGAACATGTCAAAAACATGCTGCAGAAATGATTATGTGCTCACTATCTAGGTCAGGGGTCCTCAAGCATTTTCATGCTTGAGCCATTTGACAAGATTTTGTAGAACTGCCTACACTGTATATGGGGGAGATAATAGGGAGTGGTGAGAGTGAAACCAATGGTTAAATAGTCATTCCAATAGATTCACTAATTGGGATCATTTCTAGTGAATTCAATCATAGTGACATTAAACTGTTCCTCATTTCACTGGGGTCCTCTTGGAACCCACTCAAGGAACCTTTGAATCCCCTTAAGGACCACTGGTGGTCCCCGGACCCCACCTTGAGAACCACTGACCTGGGCGATAATGAAGTGTTTTACATCCTCGGACTCTCTTTTCTAAGCTTTGCCTCTCTTGTTTTTTAGTCCTTACCCCTTCCTTCCCTCTGCACCCTCTCCACCCTTGCCTTCTCATCGGTTATTTCCTCTCTCTCTCTCTTTCTCTCTCTCTCTCACACACACACACACCCTGGCTGTGTTGGTCACCCCTCTGTGGTTTTCAATCAGAGTTCAGTAATGGCTTTTCTGCTTTGCGTGGAGAGGATCCTACAATGTATCAATCATAATCACCAAACTGTGCCAGGCCTATTTCCCACCCTGTGTGTGGATGTCTTTCTCAGCGGGGCTGGCCCTCCGCCTTGACCCTTACACACTTCTGACTCCCTGGCACACACACACACACACACACATACACACATGCAAGCACTTTGAATGCGTGCACACATGCATACAAATGCACAGCATATATACACACATCCACAAACACACTCAAAGTCAAATAAGCCAATATAACGCAAGGTGAGCCAAAAGATAGCAAGGTTAGAAAAAGATAGGTGAGATATTGGCCATCCATCCAAGATTTTAGTTGCTTACTTTGCTGCACCGCTACATGTATTTTGGCACTTTTATTATAATAAATATGGACTATTGTAGAAATACTAGACTAAGGCCTCTTGGTGTGCAATGAACTTTTTCATTTGCCAATTTATGCGGTTGCTTCTTCATCAGCACCCGCAGCACACTCTTATGCACAGAGCAACACAAACTTCTTTTGTCTTATTTGTCTAGACACTACATGCTTATGTTTTATGTTATATTACGTGCTGTCATGTATGGTTGTTGATGTTTTTGATATTCTTTTATGCTCTTTGTGCAAAGCAAATTCCCCCAAGGGGCAATAAAGTTTTCATTCGTTCATTCATTCACTGTCATTGTCTTCACCAGATTGCCCATTTTATCCACATTTCTCCATCTACTTTCCCCCCTCTGCAGACTTCCCACTCAATCTGGTTTCCTCTCCCTCCTCAGCTCGCCTCCCACCCCCACGACAGAGATGTGATGAGCTGATAAACAGCCATTGATCTGCATGTTATGATATGCCAGAGGCATCGATTTATCTTTGATGAGCCAAGTTCCAAATGAAGCGAGAGCTCATCACTCTCTTTCATTAACAGCCGGGGAGATAAACGAGTGAGCGGTGGGTGGCGGCAGCGAGGATGCCGGCCGGGGGAAGGGGGAAGGGGGAAGGTGGCGGGAAGGAAGGAGGCGAGGGTGATGTAGGGGATGAAGGGTTGAGAGTGGTGGAGTGTAATTGGGAGAATGTGTCGCGCTCTCTCTCTCTTGGTCTAACCGTGATTGATGTGGCGGCTGACTCGTAAAACAAATTAACCTTTGAAGGTCAAGACAGTAGTCACGATCCCTGCGAGTGAGGTTAAGATGGTGAGGAGATGCATGGCAGCGGAGGAGAAGAAAGACAGAGTGGTTGACTTGGTGGTAAACATGCACCGGCACATTAGTACATGACTGGGTCTACCGTGTTGCATTCAATTACTGTCACTTTAATAGTCAATGACTGCTGCTACCATGTTACATTCATTACTGCCACTATGTTACATTCACTGACTCCCGCTACCATGTGACATTCAATGACTGCCGCTGTCTTAAATTCAGTGACTGCCACTACTATGCTACATTCAATGACTGCCACCGTGTTAATGATTGCCGCTACCATGTTACATTCAGTGACTGTTACTACCATTGTTGCATTCAATGCCTGCCACTATGTTACATTCAATGACTGCTGCCACCACATTACATTCAGTGACTGTCAATACCATGCTACATTCAATGACTGCTGCTACCATGCTACATTCAATGACTACCACTGTATTAAATTCAATGAGGGCTACTATCATTTTTCATTTCATTGCTGACACTACCATGCTACATTCAATGACTGCCACTGCAATGTTAAATGCAATGATTGCCACTATGTTGCATTCAATGACTGCCGCTACCATGCTACATTCAGTGACTGTCAATACCATGTTACATTCAGTGACTGTTACTACCATTGTTGCATTCAATGCCTGCCACTATGTTACATTCAATGACTGCTGCTACCACATTGCATTCAGTGACTGTCAATACCATGTGACATTCAATGACGGTTACTACCATGTTACATTTAGTGACCGCATGGTCAGCGAAGTCATGGAATGTAATGTAGGCTACTACCTTGTATTGTATTGTCCATGTTACAATCATGGCCTACCACTACCATGTTACATTTAGGGACTATCACTACCATGTTGCATTCAATGCCTGCTACTATGTTACATTCATGGACTGTCACTACCGTTTTGCTATCACTGACTGCCACCACGTTATATTCACGAATGTCAAAATGTTACATCCAATGACTGCTGCTGCCATGTTACATTCAATGACTGTCACTACTGTTTTACATTCATTGTAGTCTCCAATGTATCTCATTATGCCGGGGCTCTTGTCTGGGGCAAATGTGCAGATGGCTCCCACACATTGGTATTCACATGCATGGACTTGCTCACACAGACACACACACACAATCTCTTTAGTTCTATTTTAACCGTTAAAATGCAGTATTGATTTCTTCTTGCCCCCCCTTTTCGAGCCCATGAGAAACTGTTGACATTTAAATAGGTGCAGATGAATTCTCATTGACTGAGCGAGGGATAGGCAACTCCCCGAGGAGCAACAGCGAGGGGGGGGGGGGGGGGGGGGGGGGGTTAGTCCAAACCAATGCTGTGTCCTGACTGCAAGAGGTGTCACTGCAACAATGAGTTTCCTCCTAATGATCATTTGATATACTGGGCATTGTTTTGCCCTTTTCCCAACAATCATCTTCCCCCGCCCCCTTGTTTCCCCCCCTAGCTTTAAAGCAAGTTGCTAGATTATGCTAATGACACCGACGGAGAGAGTGATGGAGGACGAGTGCAAGGAGAAAAGGGGAGAGCGGCCGAAATGAGCAGGTGGAGAAAAGAGAAACTCATTTTCTCTACAAGGGGAGAGCAAAGATCCGGAGAGGATTGCCAGTTATTGAGGTTGCAGTAAAGCGTTGATTTACTTGATGGATGGAGTGCTAAAGAAGAAGAGAATAAAAAAAAAGAAGTGGGGAGGGGGTGGATAGGACTAAATTGTGGTACTTGGGCTGAAGGACACTGGTTCATGGTTCTTCGTTAATCAGTCTAACAAGTATAAGTACCACATTTGAAGGCCAAGGGATGGGATTGGATGAGAGAGAGGGTTCAGTTCACCTGGCTAGACGGTAAGAGAAGTACAAAAAAATTAATTCAGAGAACCTTCTAAAACCCCTAAAGCAGAAAAGAGTGATTTTTTTCTGCCCAATCCAATTTTTTCCCTTATCATGTTTGCAACCAAGCCTATTATGCAACAAGACTCATAAGAGAGAGAAGTGCAAAAGGTAAAGGGGCAAATCGCAGCGGGGGAAAGAAAAGAAAGAAAGCAGAGAATGCCAGCAGGGGGGGTGTGAGCGAGAGATGGAGAGAGAATAAAGAATGATAAAAAAAAAAAAAAAAAAAAACAGAGAGAGGAAAAAGAGAGGGAGACACGGGGGTAATGCTGTGTTCCATCACTGTCGGCAGGCAGAAAGAAAGAACTGCGATCCGTCGGAAGGAAGAGACGTGGTGGGGGGGGGGGCGTTCCACCTCGCTAAACTCAAGTCGTTTGTCTAATCCCCGCTCTTCTCCAGTGGGATAATGCTCCTCTGAAATGTTTTTTTTTTTTTTTTTTTTTCATCTGTTTGTCAAGTGCAGGCGCTATAGCGTCTGAAAAGCTCATCGTGGAGAGCCGGCCTCTGTGAAAAGGCATCAGGTGGTGATTTTGATTTTGACGCTGAGAAGTCAGTGAATCAGACAGGTTCAGGTGTTCTTCATTTACAGAACGGATATAGGTCCCACCCATAGGTGTGATCATGGAAAAACCAATGAAATCTCTACAAAGAAAGAAAAACATATAACCCTGATTAACCATCGCTAGAAAAAAAAAACCAATTAATTTATATTTGAGTATAATAAGTAAGTAGGTAGCATACTATACATATCAAAAAGCATTCACAGTATAAAGATGGGCCTATTTATTTATATTCATGTGGCCTGTTAGTTTCATTATTGGAAAGTTATAAGGGGTACTACAATCTTATGATTCACTGGTCATAGATGTAAGTTTTTTCCCCTCCCCAAAAAAGGGAAACAATATACAGTATTGTGCAAAAGTCTTAGGCATATGTCAAAATATATCCATAAAGCGAAGATGCTTTCAAAACTATTGAAATGAAAAGTTTCTGAATATCAAAAATTTACAATAAACAGCAGTCTACTGACACACTAATGCAGACACTAAGACACTAAGACATCTAAGAAATTTATATAAAAAATCTAGGGTTGGTACGACTTTTGCACAGTACTGTATATGAAGAAATTATCTCATTAAGTTATCGAAAAAGTGAATCAAAAAGGAAGAATAGTAATATCAAAAAAGACAAAAAAGAGAGACTATTTGATTTTGACGCTGCCATATGATTTCAGATGAAGCCTGTCGACACTCAGCAGGTATTTCCCTACACTGATCCTGCAGCTAATGCAAAGTCAGGAGTTTGACTGGTACTTTAGACAGTTCTTTGATTGATGAGAGGGGACGGGCTGATGGCTGCTGTCACATGCAGGCGTATATGGATCCATAATATACCATAATACACATGGACATACTTTCATGCCATATGTGCATAATATAAGTGCATTAGAGGATTCTGACAATGACAAATACATTCACAGATCCTGCCACTCATGCACAGCACACCTAGTGTGGAATAAAAAAAAAACAAGGCGGCAGTAAACGTGTTGTCCCCCTTGAAGGATGCCAAGTCTGAAACGCAGATTACGTGCTGTGGTTATGAATTATGTGAATTGGATTATGTGACAATAACAAAAATTGGATTCTGTGACAATGGTACGAATTGGACTCAGAATTTTCACCTAAATGTTAAGTTAAGGCACGTAAAACAACTTTGGTTAAGGTTAGGGTTAAGGTTAGGGAAAGGCTTTGGTCATGCACTTCTGCTAAAGTAGAAGACCATCATTACAAACACGTTTCACGGGCAAGCTTTGTTAAAACCCACAGAACTTTATTTTAAATTCTAGTCAAGATCCTAAGGTTTCCAAAGATAACAAATATGTCATGCTTGATTACAGGATCATGTGTATAAAACGGTGCACAAACATCTAGATTTTTTTCCCCATTTGTTGTAATGGTGCAGCCGTAAAAAAAAGTCCCATCTTGGGTTTGAATATTTCAGTGAAGCATTTGAAGAAATAGATACAGAATGTGATATTGTCGCACAGTTTTGAAAAAAAAAATTGAATTATTGAAGCTACTTAAGAGGAAATTGAAGGGGAAACTCAGGGTGCAAGTGAGAAAAACCTTCGCTACAAATTAAAAACCTGACTCATGGTAGAAATCTTCCTTCTCCAAGTCATTGGCATTGAAGGTGAAAGCGTACACCCATCCACCGCCCCAACCACAATCCCCTTAGGGTTTGTTCACACAGGATGCGGAAGGGCAATTTACACTTGTGAGTCGTGGCTGGGCTGTTCACACCAGAAGCATATTTTTACATGCCATCCAGCAGGTCTGCTGCACTTGAAATACCCGTGAAAATAGGCTGTACTTACATTGTGCTCCAACATCAAAGGCAACAACATCCAAAGCCTCGTCTTTTTTTTTTACTGTTGTCTTTGTGGAAACAATGCTGACGTCTCACTCTTCTTCACTTTCTCCCTTTATTCATAGAGCCTCGCATATAAAAGTTTATTTGTTTAGGATTTTTCTCAGCCATGGCTGAGTCATGGCTTGTGATCAGGCAATCATTGGGCAAGTGGGGAGCGTATCTATGTTCCCAGGGTCCTATGTTCCCCAGATTTATATGGCACATAAAGGGAACATGACAAAGGGTCCTATGTTCCCAGGGTCCTATGTTTAACCCTAACCCTAACCCTAACTAACCATATTAAGCGAATACAGAGCTGGGGAACATCTTTTTGAGGGTCCCATTATATGCTATATAGAGCTGGGGAACATAGGACCCTGGTAACATAGGACCTTGGGAACATAGGACCCTGGTAACATAGGACCTGGGGGACATAGGACCCTGGGAACATAGGGCCCTGGGAACATAGGACCCTGGGAGAGCACATATGTAGAACTGGGGAACATAGGACCCTGGGAATATAGGAATGACTCCGGCAAGGGATAATTCAAAACCAGATACGATCATCACCCTACATGACTGTTGCATTTACAATTTACATCAGTGCACATGGATCAACAACAACAACAATAAAGACTGGTAGATTACGTGAACGTCCCTTATCCTGTGTGAATGGGCCCTTACTTTCCACTGCGCTACTTTAATGCGAGACTACTTCCTGTTGGTAGTCGTGCCTCCTTCAGGCAACTCTTTTGTGCTGGGAATACGTACTTCTCTCATTTTTCGTGTAAAGAGCACGTACGAGGTAAGCCTGAAGGGTACAGTCCGCCTCTGGGCCAATCAGTATCGAATATGTCACTTGTCGTGCCGCCCTTGCACCAATCAGTGTCATTTTGAAAATTACAGAACACAGCAGTGAGATACATCATTTCCCCATGTTTCGTCAAAATCCAATCAGCAGTGTTTGAAAGATTCCAAAGACAGGCCCATAGGTAGGACTGTTTGTAGACCCCAGGAAGCCTAACGGTCATTGAGGCATCAACTCCTAAGATCTTAATGAAGAATAAAGAAGTGGTGAGATATTATGCATGACACATGGGCAAACAAATGAACGAACAAACAACAATGTTGCACCCCAAATTGGATCAAACCTAGTGGTGAGGTGCACCATCCCCCCCCCCCAGGTTTCATCAAAATCCGATCAGTGGTGTCTGAGATATCGATGGAGGCAGAACAATCCATACCACCCAGTTTCATCCTGCGGAACAACAAGTCCAAGAGACACTACTTTTTGGGTCCGACAGCTCCTTGATCAGCAGGGGGACGAGAATGGAAAGAGAGAGGGATTGGCAGATGGAGAGAGGGAAAGAGGGAGAGGGTCCTGTTGTGAGAAAGCTAGCCCTCACCCCTCCTCACCTGCTGCCACTGCTGCTGCTGCTGATGATGATGGTAGGGATGGTGATGATAATCACCAGTAGCGGGGTCTTATCTGCATCTTTGTAGCACAAAGGTGCAGGATGAGACTCTAGCCCTCAAATACAATAGACAGATGGATGGAAAGTGGAGTGGAAAGTGGTCTGGACAAAAAAATGGGCAGCACATAGACTGCAGCACGTCTCTCTTGCTCTCTCACTCTCAATTCAATTCAATTCAAGGAGCTTCATTGGCATGATGTACATGTGCACATGTTGCCAAAGCATAGATTCAAACATAAATGAGATAGAAATAAAGTAAAATAAAATGAAATAAACTGCATATTAAATATATAGATATGTACATATAGAGATATACTCTCTCTCTCTCTCTCTCTCTCTCTCTCTCCTTCTCTCTCTCTCTCAATTCAATTCACGGTGCTTTATTGGCATGACAGTTCACAAACAAACAATATTGCCAAAGCATGTAACAAGACATCAATCATCAATTAAATTATTAAATAAGAAAAAAAAATGAAGTAACAGAAAAATAATTCCATCCCCTCCCATGTATTATTGTGTGTGTGTGTGTGTGTGTGTGTGTCCGCTGTCTACTGACTATCATTGTTTCTGTGTTTGTCACTTGTGTTTCTGAGGAAACATAAACCAACAAAATATCACCTTAGCCAATTAAAAAACAGAACTTTTCACATACATTCATATATTATTCTTCATATTGCTCATTCAACTGTGTGTCCCTCCTCCCTTAAAGTGTGACAGCAATCTACAAATTTAGCCACTCTCACACACTCTCTCTCTCTCTCTCTCTCTCTCTCTCTCTCTCTCTCTCTCATTAAGTATAACCAAGCTTCATAGTCCCAGTGCAAGTGACTTGATTAACACTAATGAGTGTCTATTACTGTCAAGAGTAATCGTCTCCCATTCAGTGATGAGTTTTTCTGCTTGGCTGAGATCTAACTCTACTGTCCTGCTGCCTGGCCACTCTGTTAATGTACAGTTAGAAATGCTTGAGGGTTGAAGTTGCAGTTGGACTCCCTTGGAAGGCTTGGTGTATAGGTAATCAAAGGCAGACTGGCAGTTTGTATTGACCAAGCTGAATCAACTAACATTCTCCTGTCTCCCTGTGAGCTAAAGTCAGTTTTGGTTGTCAACTCACCACTGCTTGCTCTGCTCTGGTCTGAGGTGTTTTTTTTTTTTTGGTCCGCCATGTTTTAATGCTGTAGGTCTGGCGGGTCATCGTGCCCACTGCCCACAGCTACCGCCGTTCCTCGCTCTGTTATTGAGCTGTCTGGGGCGAGCCAGACGGGGAGTCAGCCGGAGTGAACCTGAACGAATACAAAACAGCCCAATAAATAGCCCCTTTTCAGCCATGTCATCGTCCGGAATGGCTTCAGCTTCCTCACACTGCGATGGGTCCAGTCAGCAGGGGAAAGAACGTGACGCGGGTGCCTTCACAGGAAGTCGACATAAACACGTAATAGTCCCCCTGCCTGGGTGGGGAGAGAAAAAAAAAAAACGAGCATTTGCTTTGATACCGTGTCTGCATGCTCAGCAAAAATCTATTATCTCCAGCCGGCAGTCTGGGAATACACACCGAAAAGGATTTATTGGAATTTTCTTTATTGGAACCTATTGTGATCCTAAGCATCTTACTGATTATGTAACATTACCAAACATGGCTATTCCTGACCAAGCAAGGACTTACTTATTCTAATTGAGGCATTACCTACTGCATTGTCACACACTATTAATAACCATGGAGCATCACAGGGGGGGTAGCAGTGATATGAAAATGTGGGATGAATTAAAGGAGTAGTATCAGTGCTCCTTTTGCTAGGGTAGAATTTGACATAGTAATTTATTATTATACTATTATTGTGGAATGCTAGTGTGTTTGTAGTAAAACTATAGTGTATTTTCTATCATTCGCAAGGGTTTCCTGAGGAGGAATCCCACTCTGTGTCACACTAGGATAGTGTTGTTGTATTAAGGAGACATGGTGAGACATTAGTCACTGTCATGTTGACTATGAGAGAGTATAGATACTCATGGAGAAGTGGGGCAAAACAGGAAAAACACGCCGGTATGGTACAGACTCTTCCTCTGCACATAGATTCCCATGATGTTAGCCTGTAGGTCCATCCTAGTGTATATGGCTGTCTGGGGGGGGGGGGCATGTAGGCCTACTTGCTTTATGTCAGCACATCTGATATATATGATGATGGCAAGAATAGCATGCATGCCGGTATCTTAGGGCTGGATGATAATTCAATATTATCATTTATCGTCTTTCAGTGGGATTATATTGTGATGATATGGTGATTTTGGGATATTGAGATTTAGAAACTCAGACAAAATGTATGGTAGGAATATTATGTGAAAATGTCAGTTTAGTTTGACATCACACCAAACATTACCATTTGGTTCAATATGATGAAATTTTATTATTTAACGTGATTTCCCTTATGTGAGCCATATCGTTATATATATCGATATCGAAAAAAGTCCCTGATTATCGTGATATTGATTTCAACCATATCGTCCAGCCCAACGGTATCTTTATTAAAGTGAATTAGTGATGAATCACCCTCATGCATGAATCACACATCAATAATAGCCTAATTTTACGCATGATCCATGATGATGAAGATACAGAAAAATAGAAATGCATGGCAAAAATAGCATATTGTCAATATTTTAGAGACCCCCCAAAATTTCACAAATCATGTTTTCAGGGGAGCTCATGTCTTATTAAGGGGAGCCAAGCTCCCCATGGCTCCCCTGTAGTTCGCTTGTAAACAAAAAACATGGAGGATCATTTCACAAACCAGAGATACTAGAAAACAGCAGACCTACAGACCTAGTGCTGCCCTGCAAATTTCTGTTTTTTTATTGTTTATAATAATTGTACAATTGAGCTAAATCACATTAATCTTACTCTAGTTCGCACAATATACAACAGCTGGAAAAAACAACAGAATTGTCCATACCCAGTTCCATATGTGCACCTTAAAGGATAAATTTGACAATTTTGGAAATAATTTGGCTCTTGCATATCTGTAATACTTGGACCCGCAGACAATATTGGCTCCCGTGCACTGCCCCATTTCTGCTCAATGGATCCTCTTTTACCAAACTCTACCTGGCTCCATGTGCAATTCTTCACAATCTCACCTGACGGTCCACAACACTAGATCACTCCGCCAGTTAAGTAAGTAAAATAATTCTGTGATTTCCTAATTCGTGAAAGTGTGCATAATGGCGGAATTGTGTCATGTTGACTCTCAACTCCCCTGTGGAGCCTGCAAACGGCTTTTTTGGAGATATTCCGACAAACCCCATTTGGACACATTGTCAGCAGCAAGAGGCCTAGCAACAGAGCTCACCAATTCACCTGAGAGCTGACTCAGGAGTCAATATTCTAGTACTAGAAGTATATAAGACACAAATTATATATAGGTCCAAAATCGCCAAATGTATTCTTTAAAGGGAAGACCCACCCACACCATATTCTCTGGTTCATATACCTTTTACTACATAGGTTGTTTGGATGTAAAAGCAAATTGTTCATGTTTGGTAGTATTGATTTACCCATCTAATATCAAAAGGGTCTGGCTGCGGAGCTCCGCTGTCAGGCCAAGGAGTCAGGCCAGCTCCATGCTCAGGTCTCTTCTTCTCTCATTCTAATGACGCAGCCCAATGTTCTTCTTCATCATTGTTTTTTTTTATTGCTCTTTACCTCCGCTGTCAGGAGAGTGCCACTACTATCTTTTTCTGTTGGCTAATTTTAATGGCTCAATCCGACGTTGTTGCAGGTTGGTTAATCAATGTTTTTGTTTGAAATTATGCGTCTAATGGGCTGTTTTTGCATTTTTTTTGTACGTGTGAATAATTAAGCATATGCATGAATGAATGAAAACAACCAGTGAAAACATCAGCTAGAAATGGAGGGGAAGGATATCTATTGTTCTGATATTTAATCTCTATCCCCAAATCATAAGACAGTCATGAAATAGCCTACGTTGTCCCCTTAAAAATTTTGCTAAATCATTAATTTGATTTCACCACACTGTTTGTGGCAGCCTCGCGGGGCTTTTATTTTGAAAAGAAAACGCGCTTCGGCGACAAGCCTGGAAATTGTGGCGAGTTTCACGGAACTTCAGCTCGAGAGGGAGCCGGGAGCTCAAAATAACTGACAAAGAAGAAGAGACCTGAGCGTGGAGCGGGCCTGACAGCGGAGATTGGCCTGACAGTGGAGCTCTGCAGCCAGACCCCCCCCCCCCCCCCTCTCTAATATCACAGGGAAAAAAAGGTAAATTCTGTCCTAAAGTGGATTTTTTGTTTCAAGTGGTTGGAGATTGACGTCAGCAGAGAGTGTTTGCAGATAATTGGGCTGCGGAATGGGTACAAGAGGCTCTGGGCAGCTTGAATAGGCCTTCAGAGAGCAGAGTGTTTTGTTGCCATCTTCCTGGGAGTGAAACACAGAAGAATGTAATAGTGTGACATTGAATAATCCCTCCAATACAATCAGCCAACTCTCTCGAAGCACTGCACAATCTGGCCAGTGGGTCATTCTGTCAAGGACCATTGCTTTTTACTACAGACATATGGGCATGGACATTCCCTCTCTCACACACACACACACACACACATGCACACACACACAGTTTTACAACTTTGTTGATGCTTCACATTCCCAAAACGAGTTCAACTGCTGCAAAGTTTGGGCGTGTACACCAGTGATTCTCAACCTTTTTCATATCGAGGACCCCAAATTTAGTCCACATTAGAGCCACGGACCCCCGTTTGATGAGATTTTGTCTCTCGGACCCAAATCTGATGATATCTTTTATTGCTAGATATGATTTTGTCCAGAATCCCATGACTATCTGTATTGTAGGTAGAGAGATAACAGAGAAACTATGATCAAAACAGTCATTCTTCTACATTCTCTAATGTAGATTAACTTTTTGTAAATGAAATAATGCTGAAGTTTAACAATTCATCAGTTTGCTGGGGACCCCCTGGAACCCCCTCAAGGACCCCTGGTGGTCCCCGGACCCCTCGTTGAGAACCACTGGTGAACACAACCACCCAAAAAAAAAAACAACAACAAAAAAAACACAAAATAAAAAGTCCATCTTTCTTCTTTACTCTTCCTCTCTTCTACACTCGTGTCACAAAGCAATGTGGATGACAGAGACGGTGCAACAGCAATCTCTGTCATCTTCTCCTTTCTCCACTTTTCCTTTTTTCTTCCCCTCTGTTTTTTTTTTTTTTTTCTTTTGCCTTCTGACAGATATCTAGGGATTGGCGCTTTCTGCCTGTAGCGGTGGAAGGGGGCAGGCGTGCAGAAAAGGCAATATTAGCTGGAAATGGGGGGAAGAATTCATGCGTGTTGTTTTCGGAATGAATTGAAACCTGCCCCCCCCCCCCCCCCCCCCTCCGCCGTATTGATTTCTGTGTCGCTTTTAAAAAGCCGCCTTCCTCCTCCTTTTTACTCCTCCTCAATCACCTGCTCCTCCCTATCCCTTCCACCAACCCCCCCCCCCCCCCTCCCATCCCCCCCGCTCACACTGTCGTCAAAGTGATGGGTTATATTCTGAGATGACGGAGAGGAATATAGTGACCTTTCACTTTTTTTTTTTTTTTTTTTTTTTTTCTTTGGAGCAGAAGTTTAACTGCAGCCAGCCCTGACAAAAATGAGCTTTCTCTGTCACTCGCTTGATGGCTAGAGGTCACTGACAAATCTGTAGCAATGACACAGACAGATTATTTCTGCAGTCTCTCGCGCTTTCTCTTTTTTTTTTTTTTTTTTTTTTTTTTTTTACACATTCCTTTTATACACCCAAAGTGAGATATAAAGTGAGATATGCGGTATATATATTTTCCCGTCATCGTCAGCCTTCTTGCACATTGGCTGACCTCCGCTGTTCCTCCTAAATCTTGGATGACGCCGGAAGGTTTTGTGAAGCATGTGAAGCAAACAGTGTGTTGTTTGCACAGCGGGGGGGGGGGGGGGACCACTCACGCAATCATGCTTGTTTGCGCACGGCAGAAATGTATGGCTGTGTTGGCTGAGCTCGAGCAATACAAACAGAGCTGCGTGTCTGTCAAGTCTGAGCGTGTGTGTGTGTGTGTGTGTGTGTGTGTGTATGTGCGTTCATGTGCAATCATGCGTGCAGGAGACATGCGGTATGGTGCTTTATGTGCTTTATTTGTCATTTTTTCTTTATCTCAGAAGTTATTCTAAAGTCCCACACACACACACACACTAGACTTCACTTTCTCATTATCACTATCCCACCCAGCAGCATCTCACACACACACACACACATACACACAGTATGAGTACATCTCCAGAATACCAAGCGTGTTCTTTGGAATCTTTGGATTAAAGACGACACTTTTATTGTTTATTAAAGATTGCATTAAATCCTGTGGCAGGACTCAGCGGATAAAGCAAAGGATGAGTAACAGAATAGAGAAGAAAGGACGGCTTGAAGAGTTTCCTGAGGAGGAGAGAGCCTACATATACATGACAGAGTATACTGGCTAATGTCCACAAATGGTTAAGGTCTTGTACCTTTGATACCCTGTGATTGAGTCTCCCCTATTAATAAACCAATTAACTAATACAGGGGAAACATATATCGATCCCAACAGTAATAAAATAGTACCACTCGTAGTACTGCTTGTTTGTTGTTGACATCAAAATGCATCCATATAATACAAGTATGTTTGCCTAGATGGCGAAAACCCAAAGTGAAAGCAGTAAGATGTTTCCATGCCACATTTAATATGGGAGTAAGGCATCTTAACCAGATTTCTTATGAGCTTATAACAAATTATGATTAACGTTGTTACTGTAATAGCTTTATTGTGTAAATCAGAAATTTTACTTTAGCTTAATTCCTTTTTGACTGAAGCTACTTTGCTACATTTTAAACTGTATCCATTAGACCAGTGGTTCTCAACGTGGGGTCTGGGGACCAACAGGGGTCCTTGAGGGGGTTCCAGGGGGTCCCCAGCAAATGGATGAATTGTTAAACTTCAGCATTATTTCATTACAAGAAGTTAACACAATTAGAGAATGTAGAAGAATGACTGTTTTGATCATAGCTTCACTGTTATCTCTCTACCTACAATACAGATGTCATGGACAATTCATATATAACAATAAAAATATCCTCAGATTTGGGTCTGAGAGACAAAATCTCATCAAATGGGGGTCCGTGGCCCTAATGTGGACTAAATTAGGGGTCCTTGATTGGAAAAAGGCAGAGAATCACTGCATTAGACAGTATAGGCAAAATTTTGTCGCCATATGCATTTGATGAGAATCTGTCATAAATTGCATGGTTAAGCATGTGCAGGAAACATTAAGTTAGCTAGGCTAACTTTAATTGTCGCATCTCATAACAAAATATATTAGTATAACTGTAAAGTAAGTTAGATTTACTGCATGAATACCGCATAGTATTGATTATTGAAAAAAATTGATCATTGAAAATGAATAAAAATGATAGACCCGCCCTCAAAATTGAATAAAAAAACAAAAAAATGCACTTCAAGGAAACATTTGATTTGTTGTTTATTGATCATATACTAAACTCAAATACTCATATACTCAACTACTAAATGAAATAGATGTATCACAAGCTATTAAAATATTTTTTTTTTAAATGATGAAAACGGGTTTGACCTCCCTATTTACGCGTCACCCTAAAAACCAGCTTACTTCTTCACGCAGTAAATAGCCAGTGCTCCATGTTGTCCTGTACGATTTGGGGACTTGTAGCCCACAGCACATCACTGTCCCAGAGGATTTGTTAGGGGGCTTTCTCTAAAAGAGCCTGTGCTGCTCTGGCATGCAGCCAAGCCTATAGCCACAGGGCTGATAGATGCACATTTAGTGGGAATGTTTGTACACCATCTTCCAGGCAAGCTTGGCTGATACATGGCCCAATAATGGCTTAGCACGGGAGGAGGAAAAAATTGGCTTTTCCCTGTGTGGAGATAACAGAATCTCAGCCTGATGCTACTAGACCTTCCCCCCCTTTCTCCGCGTTGATGATAATTAAACAATATTTCCAAATCAGGCCCGGCTGACAGAGGTTGGAAGGAGTATTTGTGTGATGCGGTGAGATGGAATTTGAGGCCGACAAAGCACGGAGGGAATAATTCTGCCTGTCAGTAATTCGGGAATGGCTAAATAATGTGTGAAATTAGCGTGTGAGCTGCCCTGTCTATAGATGGAGCTCAGCCCACTGCGAGCTCTTCCTTCTCTTTTTCGCTTACACAGTAAGTCTTTCCTTTTCTATTTCATTATCGCTCTCTCCATCTCGCCCTGTCCTGTCCCCATGGCGCCCGGGCGGGTTTTTGAAAGAAAAGGGATGACGGCGGATGGGAGAAGGTAGGGGTGACGCCTTGGGGACCGGCTGGTGTTGAAAGGAAAAGGGAAATGAAAGAAGTAGTGGGAGTCATTTTTTTTTTTTTTTTTCCTCTTTCTGGCCAGTCTGAGAAATTATATTTAAAAGTTCTGAGCCGGTTTTTTTCCCCAATATGTCCTCCTTAACCTTCACACGTGTGTTCTTGTTTCCCTCTGAGAGCAGGTCAGAGGTAGTTATAGCCTGTATTGCCTTGCCTTGTGGGTGGTGGGGGGTGGTGGTGGTGGTGGGGGGGGGGGGGGTCAGTTAGGCAGATATGAGCTCATACAGACATCAGTGGCAGCGGGAAAGGTCATCCAGCCTGTGTAGAGAAATAACCTGACACAAACACTCCCATCACGCCCGTACGCATACCAAACAACACACACACACACACACACCTCCCTTCCACTCCATTTCCCCCCTCTAAAAGTAAAGTCTGGAATAAAGATCAGTGGTTGCTGGCCCATTTTCGCCATTTTTGCTATTAAGTATGAGTATGGTGTTTTCATGTATACACTTGAAGCATTGTACTCTGAAACATGTCAGTGTTACCAATCCATACCAGCACAGCATAGAAGATACTGTATATTACTGTTATAATGGTCCCACCTCTTTCATACTGCATACATATTGATATTTTTATTATGTTAGATTTACAGACACATTTATTTATCAATTTTTCCTCTAGAATTGTATTCTTGTCAGGGTGGAAAAGCCCTTGAAACATTTAGACCATCAAGGGACACTAAAACTCTCTTCCAAACTAATTAAATAACTTTAGGTGGGGTGTGTGGCTACGGAAGCGTATTGCATTCACCAAAGAAAAAAAAATTGTTGTTCATTATTATTATGACTTATACAAATATTAATGAACTTATTATATAATAATGAACTTATTATTATTATAATATGACTTATTATTATTATTATTAAATTGTTCATTATTATTATGACATCAAACATTAATATGGGTGCTCACTTATTGAATTTGATGAGTAAATCCAAGGTAATTGGTTTAAAACAGTATTTCTACATGTTTAAAATCTTGCGCTTTTATTTTGAAGGCCAAACGCCCAAACTGGAAGTATTCTTTTCTTGTAATTACGATCTCATAATAATGAGATCTTTATCTCGTAATTATGAGATACTAAGTCATAATTATGAGATACAGAAGTCATAATTACGAGAAACCATCTCCATTTTTTTTTTTCTTTGGTGAATGCAAAACGCTTCAGTATGTGGCTGTGATTAATATATATATATATATGTATATATATACAGTATATATCATAGAATGTTGTAAATACTCATTTCTTCTTTGCTTCAGCAAGTCCTACTACTGTTGCATACCATAATAACGCCATAATCCATACCTTTTCTCATACTTCCCAGTCATACATTCTACTTAATGTGTTGAAATTGTCGGTTGCATATGTTTATATAACACCAATTTGCTAGGTTCTTGATTACATTCTATTTTATGTGTATATTCCTTTTTCCCCTGCTGTATTTTATTAATTGCTGCTGTTGTAATGACCCAATTTCCCTACGGGATCGTTAAAGTTTCATCTCCTAATGCAGGGAACTTTGACCATTAATTTTGATGGTCTTTGACTACAACCCCATCAAATTCTGAGTGTTTTCAAGTAATGGTTAGTGGATTCTGTCAAGTAAAGTGGATTCTGTATGACAGGGTGGGAGGTCGAAGGTCACAGGCCAATGTGCTCAGATGTTGCCTATACCTGCTCTCTACTATCACCTGTACCGGCCACTTTATTAGGTACACCTATCTGTCATGGCCAGTTTCATAAAGCTAGTTTAAGACTAGTCTAAGCCTAAGACTGGTCTTAGATTCTCAGGTTGGACTAGGCTAATTAAGACTGTCTGTTACTTAAAGACTTATTTTGAGCTAGGAAAGATAGCCACCTTCCCTCTGGCTAATCTTGATTTAAGAACTATGTTGTTATGGCAACGAGTCGGCCTAATTATCACAGTGGGAAGTTTAAATACTGAAGCTATTTCATACAAGATGGCAAATCTCTTTCTCTTTTTTGGAAAGAGCCTGAAGAAGAGAGAGAGTCTTCAGAGACAGAAACAACCCATTAGAGATCTACAACAATCAAGAAGTAGTAGGAACAGATAAATATAAGCCTAACCCTCTATAGCAAGTTTGACTTAAGGTCTCATTTAAGTATAAGACTCTTTATGCAACTGGTGCCATAGCCCATTTATTATAAGCGACAACAACTTGTGTGTTGTGAAGATGGATGTGTTTTGTTGATCGCACCATTCCCTGTAAACTCTAGAAGCTGTAGTGCATGGAAATCCCAGGAGGGCAGCTGTTTCTGAGATGCTGGAACCAACAATCATACCACAGTCAAAGTGCTTAGATCACGCATGTTGTGTGGTTCTAATGTGTTCTAATTACCTCTGCCAAGGAGGTTATGTTTGCGGTGCCGTTTGTTTGTCTATCTGTTTGTCTCTTAGAAGGATTACAGAAAAACTACTGGCCCGATTTTCATGAAACTTGGTGGAAGGGTGTAGCATGGGCCAAGGAAGAACCCATAAAAGCGGATCCGGATCCGACTCCTAATAGCACGAACCTTGGCGGAGGTCTGCGCTCTCCGAGTGCCCTTCTAGTTCTAATTCTAACGTGTGGTCGAACAAAAAAACTAAAGCACATCACCATTGTCTGCATGCTTTACATATTGAGCTGCTGCCACACGATTTGCTGTTTGGAGGAGCAGGCTACTTGCGTGAATGAGTACCTAATAAAGTGGCCGGCGAGTGTAGGCTATATACACATAGGTGCAAATTCAAGGACACCTACAGGCACCACACATGCACTTAGTCAGCACTCACACCGAGGCTCTGCAGCAGTCATTACCGGCCGAGCTCTGGTCCCGTCGGGGCCGGGGCACTCCGCTCCTCTCTCCGCTCAGACAGGGTGAGCGCCCCCCCCCAAGGCTGCCGCTCTCAAGATGAGCCCCCCTCTGTCTCGCTGTGTCATCCACTGCCCCGATGATAGGAGGTGAAGTGAGGAGAACAGAGATAAGAGGACAGAGTCGGAGAGGAAAAACCTCTCTTGAATATCAGGGAGTATAAGGGCTGGTGTTAAAGCTCTTATCCAGGCAGAGTTTTTTTTTTTTAAAGAATCTTAAAGCCCTGGATGTGAGCCCTGGCATGGCTGAGCAGAGAGAAGAGACACTAGGAACAAAAGTGAAAGTAACTCTTGTTATTATAATTAACTAGCTTTTGTACTTTTTTAAGTCAGTTATTTTACTTATACCAAAGTTTTTGGCTGATGTATTGTACTTGTACTACATTTTAAATCACATCCATTACAGAGTACACATCTTGTGGGCTCTCCATAGGAATTGCATCTTAAACTGACCAATCGTGGTGAAAAAAAACAAACATAAACTTAATTTCTTTGTCAAAAACATTTTTTTTATTAAAAGAATCTAGTTTAAACTGTGTCCTCTTGTCCTTTCTGCATTGCATGGGAAAGATCATATACAGTACCAAATGTTTTCAACTAACAGTAGGATATTTTGGTACTCTTCCCACTTTGACTATAAATCTAGATACAAATAGACATACAGCAGGCTATATTGAGACACATATTACTGTCTTAAAGGGGGTGGTATCTTTTGCTTTTTCAGCAATTTTATATAATTACCTGCTATCTATAAAATAAATCTGTCAGTATCACTATCAGTAAAAATCGTTTAGTTATAGCTTTAGCTATTCACTTCCCAGTGTTTGTTTCCCACTTACAAGAAAATAGGTCATTTTACATAAGCAGCGTTTTATACTAATGAGCTACTGCTCTGATTGGCTGGCCATTCTGGAAGGCCCGCCTTCCTCTTAGAGCTGATTGGTCAATTTCAGACAGTCCAGCAAAATCTGACTGGCTTGTACAAGGAGGCGTGTTTTATAGTTGG
Source organism: Centroberyx affinis (assembly GCF_046629955.1). Taxonomy (NCBI): domain Eukaryota; kingdom Metazoa; phylum Chordata; class Actinopteri; order Beryciformes; family Berycidae; genus Centroberyx; species Centroberyx affinis. The sequence continues at coordinate 63,662 of NW_027282302.1, read as the reverse complement.
TGTCTGTGGGGAAATGGCATATTAATATGATTCTGTTTTTTTACTGTGATTACTTCACACCCCCAAGTACCAAAATCACCAGAAATACTAGGAATTGCCACATCTTTGGATACCCCCCCTTTAAATGGTTAAAGTTCAATTGAGCATTCCTTTTAATATCAATGTTTTTCCTCTTTATATTTTTCTGCTGCTATAACATGGAAAATCTTACGCCAATAAAGCTCTTTGAGTTGAACTGACAACGTTCCTGCTCTCCTTTCTCTCGTTTTACGTTCGAATCAAACGCTCTGGTTAAGGACTTGGGGTGAAAGTGTTTAACTTTAAGCTCCCGGTGAAACTGCGGTCCGGTGCATTTGCTCCTGGCATCACCTATAACCTTGGGAGCCTTTAATGCGACAGTAAAACTATAATGGAGACATTAAAGAGAGCCATATCGATACTCTGATCCTGTGCTGACCACATGATTTGCGGTAAAATAAGAATGGGAAAGGAGAAATGGATAGGGAGGCGATAGGAGGAAAAAATTGGAGTGGCTGTAAAGTGTTGGGGGGTGGGGGGGTGGGTGCTGAGAGACATAGACAGGGATAGAGAGAGACAGTGAGAGACAGAGCGAGGCAAAAGAGGGAGCGCTGAGTTTAATTTGCTCCGGAGGCTGAGAGGTAATTAAAAGAGACTGACCTAATTACTAAGAGTGTTGGGACTCTACTAATGCTTCTCCCACTGTACTGCTGCACTGGACTGTTGTGCTATCAATCCAAGGCTGCAGAGTCACGTGTGTGTGTGTGTGTGAGAGAGAGAGAGAGAGAGAGAGAGAGGAGCATGCATCACTGTTGATGTGCTGACCCAAAGTGACTTTACCCCAAATGCTCGGTTCCTAGGTTTTTTATATTTAAGATGTATTATGGAGTGGATACATAACAGAAATGTACTGATGATAGAACATGGCAACCAGTGGTGGAAGAAGTACTCAGATCTTTTACTTAAGTAAAAGTAGAAATACCACAGTATAAAAATACTCTGTTACAAGTAAAAGTCCTGCATTCAAAATGTTACTTAAGTAAAAGTACAAAAGTATTAGCATCAAAATGTACATAAAGCAACAAAAGTAAAAGTACTCATTATGCAGAATGGCCCATTTCAGAATAATACAGTATATATATTATATTATTGAATTATAATTATTGATGCATTAATGTGTAAGCATCACTTTAATGTTGCAGCTGGAAAAGGTGGGGCTGATTTCCACTACTTTATATACTGCTGGGTAGCTTACAATAATACATCACAATTTATTAGTTGATTATATTTTGAATTAATAATCTGAATCTGCAAACTAACTAGTAACTTAAGTTATCAAATAAAGGTAGTGGAGTAAAAAGTACAATATTTCCCTCCGAAATGTAGTGGAGTAGAAGTATAAAGCAGCATAAAATGGTAATACTCAAGTAAAGTACACGTACCTCAAAATTGTACTTAAGTACAGTATTCGAGTAAATGTACTTAGTTACTTTCCACCACTGATGGCAACCCATGAGCATGAAAAACATCCTCTAATCATTTCACGGTGAACGTTTTGCTGGGAAAATGTGGGAAAACTAAAGACAGGCAACAAACGCCCTGCTGCTGTCATTCCTCTGTGATTCCGCTGCGATTTATGCTCCGCAATCTGCGACCTGAAAATCACTTTCAATTTGCATAGCCAATGCCTCTTCTTGTCGCAATTAGCAGATTTGACACGGATTTTCCTTTACAAAGCATAAACAGTTGCTCACTCAAAATCAGCCCAGGAAATCAGCGGCATCCACTTCACATGCTGATTTTCCATAAGTCTGTTCAGTGTCTCTAGCTGTGAGGTGGTGCACTGATACGAAGGATTGGGAGTTAGACTCACAGGTGTAGCGCTTTGTACTCCTGTTTCAGACACAGGAATGACAGAACAGTGCTTGGGTGTAAAAGTGAAATATTTGGGCCTTTCAGTAGCTCATACATGTTATTAAAGGATAACGCTGGTGTTTTTAATGCATTTCTTACTGTCAACGAATCCTATGAAAATAACAAAAATCATCTTTACTGTACAAATTATGATGACTTAAGAGAGTTACTGTTCCGTGAAATCGTTCGACAAAACCCTGAAATATTCTGGTGTTCAGATGAGCAAAAACTGGAATGGGCGGTTTCATTTTGATGTGTTTAAGTTTGCTAACTTTATCTCAAAAGCCTGGAAAAGAAGACAAGACAGATTGTTTAATTCATATTTATTTCAATTTTTCAGTAATACATAGTAAGCTTCTGTCAGTCATTCATTCATTCACAATAAAATGCGATAAAGCCAATGTTAAAAAAGCTAAGATGCTAAGATAAAAGTGAGCAGCGTGACATTTTATAACAACATCCTCGTCCACAACATGTAATCTGCGTTTCAGAGCTTATTTCATAAAGTTGTATGAGACTGTGTTGGACTCGTGGGAGATGACTCAAGACCTGCTTGTGACTCAAGGCAATATTTATTTCAATATGTGTAAGCAAATCATTATTCTGTTTAGCGCTCATTGAAGTATGCTCTGTTTCACTCTACTACTACGCTACTGAGGAGTGGTGATGATGTTACCTCGCTCACTATGCCGGCAGTGGACGGGGTGGGTGGAGTCGGCAGACCGTTTAAAAATGGTCATACAGCACTGACTTGGAAAATGGAGTCCACCCACCCAGGCTTTGGGTGATGATGCAGTCACGCATCTGAGCATGCGTTCACAAACTGTTTACCGTGTAGGAACGCAAGTCAGCAGTATCAACTGCACTTTTTATGTGTCCCATGTTGATAGATATGTTGCTGAACAATATATTGAATTCATATATTGAGTCATATTCCCACAATCTACTCTCACTGGACTCCCACTGATCACCAATCCTCTGTTATCTAGGGTTTTTGGGCTTGAGGGAAGAATGTCTACCAGACACTTGCCATTCTTGACTCATTGATTGTGTGTATTATAGTCCAATATAATCAGAAAAGCCTGCATACTGTCATTGGATGCAAAAATAGATGATTTATTTACATAGTGGAAAAAAGTGACTAAGTGAGAAAAAAGGTGAACGTTTCGGTCCTCAGACCATCATCAGCACTACTTCCGGTAGCCAATAGGAATGAGGCTGATGGGTGGAATCAATCAGTCAATCAGCCCATTAGCCATATTTAGATTCAAATTAGCTCTTGATTGAGCTTTAAATATAAATATTTTACCGAACAGAATAATTGCATTTATTATCTGGGGACAGTTTTCATCCAGAACCCCCGATATAATGTTTAAAGGTGTAAGTTTAAAAAAAAATATTGAGTGGCCTTAGCCAATTTTCGATATTGGTCCACATCCTTGCAACATATGGACAATAGAAAAACAAATGGGGTCTTCCTCTTCCTCATTACAGAATCTACATAATGATGATTGTTCAATATTAAACATATTAACATTCACTTTTAATTCAGTACATTGTTCAGCAGATTATTTTTAGGGCATTTCTGCTTTATTAGACAGGACAGTTGAGAGAGACAGGAGAGGGGGAAGAGGAGGATGAGAAAAGGAACTGGGTCGGATTGGATCCCGGGACGCCAGGGTTGCACGGGACGCGCCTTAGACCAGTGGTTCTCAACGTGGGGTCTGGGGACCACCAGGGGTCCTTGAGGGGAGACTTAAAATTCACCATTATTTCGTTTACAAGAAGTTGGATCATAGTTTCTCTGTTATCTCTTTACCTACAATACAGATAGTCATGGAGATACAGATAGTCACTCTAATGTGAACTAAATTAGGGGGTCCTTGATATGAAAAAGTTTGAGAACCTCTGCCTTAGACCACTGAAGCCACCAGGACACCCCCCCCTGTTATTCCTCCTTGTATCCTGCCCTGTCCTGTCTATTCTGGGATGGGACGAGAAGCAGGAGACAAGACGTAATGATCATAAATACGTCGGAAATCACAGGCTGCCGCTGCAAAAGGTCACCGCATTAATCCTTCTATCCGTGCCACTCTGACAGGCCGCTCCCTGCCTCTGGGACACTGCTCCTATAGCTACCCCCCCCCTCCAACTTTTTTTTTTTTTTTTTTTTTTGCACTATCCTCATCTGTTCCGCTTGTCTTGTCCGCCCCGGGTCCGCGTCTCCATGCCTCTCCGTCTGTCCGCTCTGTCGTTCCTCACTGTATTTGCGTCTTTGTATATGCTTCTCTCTCTTCTGTCTCTCTCTCTCTCTCTCTCCCCCTGTTATGATGAGTAACAGCCTCTGAAATTGGTTTTGTTTCTTCCCTCCCCGTGCACCGCACCGCCGGGAGCTTCGCACACCACTGCAGCACTGCGACAGCCCCGCTCCCCCCAGTCCTCATAATGGCGATATCAGTCACCGCTGATTCATTACAACAAGCACATCCAGGGACCACTTCAGCCTCCACTAGCCCAGCACCAGGCAGTTTGTAGGGAGGAATGAATTTAAGACCCGGCCTCTCCTTATTTCTCATCCGTAGAAGTCTTGCAGGGTAGGTGAAAACTGTCTCGCATCAAAACAGTGTAGAAGTCTGTTAGATATTCATTCATCAATTCATTTTCGGTACCTGCCTAAAGTGGTAATCTGTAAGGGCCTCATTTAAAAAAATATAAATGTTGACATCTTTGGTGCTAAGCGCTCATCACTGTGGTGTTTCTGCACTGCACTTCCCAGAGATCACCTGTCAATCAAATGGTGTGTCCAGTATGGTAATGAACATTTTCATATTTAAAAATAAAATTGCAAATCTCTACTTTTACATTTGCTTTTCTAAACACCTGGTGTCTGGTATAGGCCCTTCCCAGGAAAAATCCTTGTTTACGTTTCTGGTTTGTTTGAAATATGCAGAAGAAGAACTGGGTAGTTAGCATGAGCAGCGATAGCCACCATGGCTGAACAGACAAAGAACAGAGCGCCACCTACAGAAACTTGAACTTCATCAACAGAAAATATTAGGAAAAATACGTGGATTATTAGTTAAATCATTTTCCGGGTCTTGGAGGGTATGGAGCCTATCCCAGCATGCATTGGGTCGAAGGCAGGGAGACACTCTAGACAGGTCTCCAGTCCATCACAGGGCTAAAACAGATAAACAGACACTCACATTCATACCTATGGGCAATTTAGAGGCTCCAATCCACCTGACTGTGGGAAGAAATCCAGGAGAACATGGGGAGGACATGCAAACGCAACACAGAACGGAATGATAGATAGATAGATAGATAGATAGATAGATAGATACTTTATTCATCCCCTTCAGGTGTCCAGTAGCTCACGCAATCTGTATTAACATATAACTATAGATTAGAGACAATACACTATAAAAGAAGGTAATGCAGCATGCACATAAAAAAAAACATAAAAAACAACGTAAAAACATATAAATAAATAATTAAATGAATAAAAGGTGCCAATAAAAAGTACCACATAGTCCTTGAGGATTATTGCACAGACTCCAGTAGTATTATTGCACAGGGTCCACATGTCCTTCTTGCTTGAGGCCACAATGCTAACCACTGAATGGGAGCATCAAGAGTTTTTCCCCTTCCAAACACACAACAGTCTTTTTCATGAGTAAACAAACTGACTGAAGACTTGCTAAATGTTTCTGTGCCCTCCCTCTCCTCTTAGTCTCACTTCTCTTCGCTTATTTTCATTGTGCCCTAGGCCTTCTTCGGGGCCTTCTTCTCTTTTCCAATACTCCCCCTCTGGCTACTTCGACAAATAAGCTCAGCCCGACGAGAACCCCGCCGACCCCTCTCCGTCGGCCCACGCTGAGGATTCTGGGATGCCAACCTCACACGGAATCACTAATCAGAAAGCGGGGATTGAAAGTGGAGTTGATATGGAAAGGGAAGCTTAGAGAGAAAAAGAGGAGAAAGTGGAGACTGGAGCTACGTCAAGCGGAGAGAGGGATGAGATGGAAAGACCACCAGAACAAGGGGGGATTGAGGGATAGAAGAGGATGGGATATGAGGCATTTCGTTTTGAGTTCCTTCAAGAGCAGCAGGGGGGGAGGATGCAGAATGCGTTGCTATTCTCCACCTCTCTCGGCCAGGTCGCCCCCGATGTCTTTCATTTCAAACTCTCCCTGTAAGCCCTCATCTTCTCCCTGCTTTGACCTTCCCATCCACAGCTGTGTTTCCAAGTTCCCACAAAGCCCCGACAAAGGCCTCAGATCTCTCCCCGTGCGCCTGACTGGCAAATCAAACATTTCGCCCGTCCCATTCCCCCCCTCTCTCCACCGCCTCTTGACTTCAACACATCCATCCCTCCCCTTTCTTCCTCACTCGTATGGCACGCCATCATCTGTCACTTCTTTTCCTCTCCCTTCCTCTGCTCTGCTCTGTCTTTCATCCTCAGGGGATGTGAATCAGCATGCCATGTACCAACGTGTCCGACAGAGTGGGGATCATATACAGTCTATTCATATCATATCTCATGCTGTGTGTGCGGGTCATGGCTGCCATGTCTTCCAATTAAATCATTTACCAGGCGTTACTGAACACTGCAGGAGGGCCTGACTTCTACTTTCCAATTCTTACACCTTATACAGAGGCTGCCTTGAATAAGAATTATTTGTTTTTGAAAAGGGGGTCTCGCATTGCTTTGTACAATAAACTTATCTTCCTGACAAAACCAATTGCCCATCATTTTCAAGGCAGATTCTTACAGTATAAGGGCCACTTAGGAGGGAGTAAAACATTTTTTCGAGAATAAAGAATATTTTTTATTAAGAATAAAGTTTATGAGAAAAAAGTTGAAAGAAGCAGTCAGTCGGAGGTCCAAAGATTAACAGAATTAACAAATCAGCCTGGGGGATTGTCATATGGTATACCCCAACATTTAATTTTAACTAGTTACTAATTTCGACTCAACAAGTTTATTTTAAATTAAATCTTGAATCTTTGACTTAAATAAAGTTTTGACTTTTTTCCTCAAAAAATTATTGTGACTTAAATCTCAAAAGTGACATTTTATTGATTCAGTCAATTTTATTTTGACCTTTTTCTCAAAAGTGTCAACTTTTTTCTCAAAATTTTATTGAGACCTTTTTTCTCAAAAGTTACAATTTTATTCTTCAAAGCCCTAATATTCTTCCATAGCTTCTTGAAATAAACCAAACCAAAACAAGTGTCATTGTACCAGCTGCTTGTTGTTGTTGCGGATTTGAGGCAAATGGCTTAAGACAGTATATATAATCATGGAATTTCAGTGCTTGGCTTGTGGCTCACAGTTAGTTAGATGTCTGTCAACCCTGTGTGAAAAAACAAGATGAAATAGTGCTGGTTCCATTCCATGCTGCTATTAGTTATTTGAAGAGAAAAATGCCTCCTCCACATTCCTAGATAAAGTATTTCTGTGCTCTATGTGTAGAAAATTCCACAAATGGACTATGACTCGTAAACCACAATAAGTCACTGAAGCACACAATAACTGATACCAGAAAACAAAGTCAGCCAAAGCACACCCAGCTAAAAACACTTTACAGGATATCTTTTTAGGTTGAGCGATAAGAAATAAGAGTTTGCCCTTTGCCCTGTGTTTGATGGTGAGTGATGACTGTGCTTTGGCTCCGTGCTCTATGGCTTCATGATTTAGTTGGGTTTACACCAAAGCCTACAAGGCCCAGTGTTACCCAAATGCATACATGCTTTCACTTACTTTTTCCCATGGCGCGCCATGCAGCCGGGGGCAGAAAGCGGCAAGGTCAGGTCACTCACTCACTCAGGGACAGTTAGTACAGAGCCCCCCCCCCAGAGTCTAATCATCGTCAGACCGATAGACGATGGGTTCCGAGATTGGGAAACAGCTTGCTTGGCACTTGGTACAGCGCAACACTTGACGAGATGTTTGAGACTGCTATGTATAGGTATAAGTTAAGGTTTACGTTTTCAAGAGTAGAGCCTTTCCTAGCTCATTATCGTGCAAGATGTAGACTATACTTAAAGTGGATACAGACAACTTTTCAACTTTCCCCCCGTTGTCCCCCCCTAGCATTTTCATGTGGTATTGTTGTTTGCACCACTGTCGCAAAGACAACCGGATCGCTTTCTGTTAGAGCCTAGCTCCATGAAGAAATTATCAACAGCACTATGTTGTAACACAAACATAGTTAGTTTTTTGTTTCTTTTGGTGGTGACTGGTTCTGGCTTCCTTGTAGTTCCTGGTTCGTTTTCTGGCTGCTGGCGGTAGCATTAGCAACATGGCTAACGCTACCGCCAGCAGCCTGGCTACTGTCCAAAGCAAGAAACAACCGTAAGAATCCCAATTTTTAACTAGAAACCCCGATCTCAGTGCTATGATAGAGGCAGAGTAAAACATCCGGTAGTATTAATAAGTAGGCAGGTTGTGTTACTTACTGATCCAGTAGAAAGAATGCCAACTGAATGTCAGTTTTGAACCCTCTCAAGTCCCGGAGCTGTCTCCATCGAGTGAATGCCTGTCCGAGGTTCACTCTGGTTTTACCTCTATTTCTATCACTCTCCCTCTTTGCCTTCTTTGCCTCCTCCGTCAACGGGGTTCTTTTTCTCTTGCCGGGTAGAGTTTCCACTGTGACTTCGGTTGTTCCACCGTCCACCATTTCCGCTACTGGGGATAGCTACCGATAGCTACCGGGGAAAACCTATCCTATTCCTCTTTTGGTTGCGCAATGGATGACGCACTTCCTTTGTGCCGTAAATCGAGCCTTCATTCTCCCGGGAGATCGTACCCGGTAGCAGACAGAATTCCATAGTGAAAGCGAGGCTTATAGGGAACCAATCTAAATGCTGATGGTGTCATTATTCTATAGCCTTTACACTGTGCAATCAAAATTTACTTAATAATGATAAGTTAAAGCAAAAAAGTTGTCTATAGGGTCTTTAACCAACTGAAAATATAGTGTGGTGGTCATGGATTGTTGGTCTCCACTCCCTACACAACTTTAAACTTGTGCTGTTAAATTTGGGAAATTCTGATACAGCTGGAATCAATTTTTCTTGTATTTTCTTTCCCTTCTGGCCAGCTACTTCATTTGTTGTTTCTACTGGACCTCAACGGGTTTCATCAGAATGTGCAGCACAAAAGCTCAACCGGGTTGAACTTTCGGTGCAAGGGCACAAAGCTGTATGCGGCACCGGGCCCACGAAAATGTGTCCATGCGCAGTGCGAGCCATTGCAAATAATGGGCTTTAGAGCGCAGAGGTGGAACTAGTATGTTGTATGTGAAAGCCACTTTGGTTCTATCGCACAGGAGATTGTTTTGAGCGCTGATGGGGAGGGGAGGAGGGTAAAGTTAGTTGTTTTTTTGTCCTCGTCCTCCCCTCGTTCCTCTCCCTGCACCACTCTCACTGCACCTCTTTAGCCTCGGAAAAAGAGAAATTAAATGTACAGTACGTGGGAGAGCACATTTAACTCACCCTTTTGCTCTGGAAGGAGAATAAACGAATGCTGATTTTTGACCGAATATGACACAGCAACAAGAACCACATCAACACACCTCTGTTGGACTTTTTTATTATGCATTGCATTGCACAGCTACTGCCCCAGGTGCTGCCACTACAAATTGGGTTTGTTCTGTCACAAAACAGTGACAGCATATCCAAAAACAATCTTTAAACAAATACATCCAGAGAATTGCTCATATATAAAGAAGGCCCTTCATCTTTTGATGCTGTCTTCTGTGCAGTGGTAAATTCTTGGGAAAACATCTCTGGGTTTTCAGAGAGTTGCAATTCAATATTCCGCTCTGTTTTGGTCGTCCTTTGAAAGGCTTGTCTGGCCTCAAAAAGAAAACCGTCTTCCATGGCCCCATGCAGCATGGCCTTGAGCTTATTCAAAGCATGTTTTATCTTTCTGAGGCTTTTATTACTTCACTCCTTGGTGTAAATTTCTTTCTGTTTCTCAACCATTTTGTTCCTGTTTCTTTATCACTGCGGACTCTCGTGTCAGCCAGTGTGCACAGCCCAGTAGCGGCACCAGGGTTCCAGTCTTGGGTGGGCCAAAGAAATGTGTGGATGGGCCAAACTTCCTAAATTGATTGATTCCAAACTTCCTACATTTTTAATGTGTAGGTGAGCTGTGTGCAATATCGCCTACGGCTTGGCCGCTGCCCGACACCACGCCCCTCCACTCTGCTCTTATTGATGTAGCCTATATTTCTCATTGAGATGACAATGTCAGAGAGCATCCTATTTAATTTATTATTATTTTATTATAGACATTCGCACAAATAAACACAAACGCACAAATAAACAAAATGTTTTATACTGTTTATACTGTTCATACTGTTATTTATCTTAGCACACTCATACTATACTGTTCATACTGTTATTTATCTGTTATTTATCTGTTATTTATACTGTTATTTATCTATAATTTATCTGTTATTTATACTGTTTTTTATCTTAGCACACTCATACTACCCCTTACAGTTTATTCTATTTATATACTTAGCGTATTCATACCACTCTGTTCATACTGTTCATTCTGTTAATACTGTTCATACTGTATATACACCATACTGCATATACTATATATATATTATTATATACATCTTGCATATTCATATATCTTGCATACTCATATCCACTGTTCATACTGTTGATACTGTTAATACTGTTCATACTGTATATATCTTAGCACATTCATACTACCCTTATAGCTTTTTCTATTTATATATTATATATATGTACATTACATTGCTCTGCACTTTTACTGCTTCTTTTGCACTTCTGGTTAGATGCTAAACTGCATTCCGTTGTCTTAGTACTTGTACTCCACTGCAATGACAATACAGTTGAATCTAATCTAATCTAATCTAAAACATAACAGACACTGATGAATTTATCTAAAACAACCAACCACCATACAAATAAAGCTATGCCGTCTTTACAGTTAAAAATACTGTAGCACAGCCTGGATAGAATTAATCACAATCAATTTGCACAAGCTTCGTTACTGCAGATTCAAACACAGATGTCTCCTTTTCCCCTCTTTATTGATCTGCTGAGAGCTATTAATGTCCACCACTACATAGCAAAACCAACACACCAACAGAAAATCTGACTACAAAAAGAGATTTTTTTGGTCTATTTTGTGTCCGTTTTGTCCACTGGATATCTGTAAGGGCTGAACACAGTCAGAGAAACGCTGCCGCAGACCTTAACTCCACTCTGTTTTGACAGTATTTCTTGGAGTTTCGGCAGAAGCAAAATGGTGCAGTGTGTGTTGAGATGCTTCTCTTTGTGCTACATTGCACAATGGTAGCCTTGAGTCCTACCACTTTGTTGTGACACAGCGAAGGGGGAGGAAGAGAGGAAAAAGAGAGAGGAAAAGAAAGGCTCCAGATTGTTACAGCAATAAGGATATTTTTGTTCAATGTGACTTCCTTTACCTTTCGTCCGTTGTGGAAACAAATCCCATATGCTTTATGGTTTTAGAACAATAACTTAATCTAACGTGATTTCATTTCACTTGTCCAGGCCCTGAAGCACTATATTATTTGCTTCTGTAGTGTACTGTAGCTTTATACATTGCTCTTGGCTACAGTTGACAGTCCAGCTTGGTATGATGGCCTAATCTATGACTCCACAGCAATGAATGAAGAGCCTGGGGCAGTTCATATGAGGGAGCTATGTATAGAATCCCTCTTCTGTTCTGTCGGCTCTTCAAGGAACGCACTGTCTTTTATTCTCTTGATGTAATAATGCTCTCTGAACCATTCTTCCACATATTCCTCTCTTCATCTTTCTCTCTCTCTCTCTCTCTCTGCCATCCTCTGTTCGAGCATCGCAGATATCCTTGTTACCCATTTTTTCCCCCTTGTCCCCACTCCACTTCGGCAGCGAGTGCCGTTAAGTGTGTTGTGCAGGAAGTGTCACTTTGATAGATTTCTTGGAGCATGACTTAAATCCTCTTATATAATGTCTATTCTCTATTAGAAAGTGGGGCTACAGAGAGGAGGCCCTGTGATCTCTGTCACTGCAGTTTGGCTCATCAGGAAGAATTGAAGAAAGCCTGATGCTGACAGTAGCCGTAGGGGCCACACAGAAAATTGAAACCTCTACGCCGGGGAGAAATATTGCAGCATTTGCACTTTGAAACAGCTGCAAAATAGCCCCAACTTTGAAGAGCGGGAACTCCGAGGGAGGTGGTGGTTGAAAGTTGTTTTGGATCACTTTAGGGGATAAATCAACCTTAAAACAGAATTCCCATACACTCTGATGTACTGTAGGCATGGAAAAAAACTGATGCCCCCATCAGCGATCTCCATTCAGCATCCATTCAAATTCATGCTAATGGGGGCTGCACCAGAAAAGTTGAATAGTAAATTCAGACCACCACTACTCCCATGATCTTAGACAGGGCAGTATAGATGCACCATGGATGTGTCTAGTCCAGCGATTTTCAACCTTTTTCATATCAAGGACCCCTAATTTAGTCCACATTAGGGCCACAGACCCCCATTTGGTATGAGATTTTTTTCTCTCGCACCCAAATCTGATATTTGTATTGCTAGATATGATTTTTTCCAGAATTCCATGACTATCTGTATTGTAGGTAGAGAGATAACGGAGAAACTATGATCAAAATAGTCATTCCTCTACATTCTCTAATTGTGTTAACTTCTTGTAAATGAAATAATAGTGAAGTTTAACAATTCCTCAATTTGCTGGGGACCCCCTGGAACCCCCGCAAGGACCCCTGGTGGTCCCCGGACCCCACGTTGAGAACCACTGGTCTAGTCTGTACACCAATGTGCCTCATAGCGAGGGCTCGGAGCATATAGCTGCGGGAACTAGGGGTGCGCTGAGGGTTTCATTTTTTTTTTTTATTATTGGGGGGAAAATCAAAACATTAAAATTAAATGTATTAAAACAAAACTGTCTCGTTAACATGGAGTGTTATAATTATGGACATTCTGTGAGCAGTGTGCATAATGGCTGGGTTACAGCTGTGGTTGAAGCTGAATTTTTCGAGGATATGTGTCACCCATATTTTCCTTGTAATGCCCTTTGTAAGTGTATGGATTCACACTTCACCATAACCAATGTATCCATGTACCATCTGGATTGTCACTTCTGCGTACTGTGTATAGCTCAACTTTGCTCCCCTATTAATTACAAACACACAAGCTCAACTGAATGCATCTGTGCACATCGGTAGCTCCGGGGCAACTAAATTGTTCACACACATGTCAAAGACCTCAAAGGCCCCAGGGCTGCCCCTAAATGCCTGTGTTTAATATAACTGTACTCAATGACTAGACTTGAACACTACAATACAGATTATATATATAAAACGAGTACAATAAACAATTAAAATAAGCCCCACATACGCACTGCGCTCTTGATTCTTTCCTGGTGGTTTTAAGTTATTGGTGTGACGGCTTAATTTGGTATCACAAATTATGTAGTCTAGTCCACACACACACATAGAGACACACACACCAGCACTGCTTACTCTAAACATGTTCCCGCGGCTATGGCTTGGAGGCTTTACAGTACTTTTTGGATCTAAGTGAAGACTCCCCCCACAGAGCTATTGATGGATTTAGCCCAGGAGGTTCTTTTTAATTTGGAGAATACATCTTGTGATGCACTTGGACACATCACTGGTGGTGTGACCTAAGATCATCCGGTGTTTCAGGTCTTTCAGCACACACCCTTGCTCAGAATGATCAAGCCTCAGCTTCTGTGCAAATACTTCACCCACGGAGGCACTAGAGGCACTAGAGGCTGCCTAGCCCCTGTCCCTGCTGGCCCCTGCTGGCCCCTGACACGCCTAGGAGGCTGTAGGGCCTGCAGAGTGGCCGTCTAGCCTCTTAAATGAGCAGCATGGAACAGTAGTTACTAGGTTGATGTTCTAGGTACAGCACTTTATCTGCATTGTATATTGTTATGATTGTATGGATTAGTTTTGTTGTATATTATATATTGTAGGCCTATATTGTGATTGGAAGATTTGTGATTGAATATTTATTAGGATGATGTTCCAGGTATTTTTCATTTGAGGAATTTGGGACCAGTACAGCACTTTACCTGATCTGTATACTGGAATGTCTATGGATTAATATTGTTATACATTATATTGCGATTGATCTTAATTTTCAAATGAAATTATGATGATGATGCCCATTTAACACCCGCCACACCCCACCCCTTACCCCCCCAAAAAAGGACCACAATGGAAATAAGCCTTATTGTGTTTTTATCCTTTTGATGATTTCTGTATCTGGGGCATCCCTGGCTAGAGGGGCCACTTGTATTTTAATGATCAATAAAAAATTTCAATCAATCAATCAATCAGAGGGACTGCCCAGTGAACCTCCTGCGGCCAACTTGCAACTGCTCCACCAGCTCGGCATACTTTGCCCTCTTCCTCTCGTTGGCACAACCTGTTCTCCTATCTCTCAGGCAATAAAAAATAAAGTGAAAAAATACTGACACATTTTGGTGGGCCATGCTTTCCCTTCCCCACCTTTATTCACCAATAATCTGAGAGATAAACTGGGGCGATTTCTTCCTACACTCCATATACTGGCAGAAAAAAATAAAACTAAGGGGGCAGGATTTCATGCAAAACCAAGCTTCTTACAATCAGTAGTTAATTTCTTTCTCTCAATTTCCTGATGCAGTCTCTTTTAAAATCACTCTACCCCCCTTAATCTACATCTCCCCTTCATAACTGTGGTAGTTTAGTAGCTGAGATCATTAAGGGATTGTAGCTTTCATGTGGATTCACCTGGTTAATCTATTTCAGCCCTTACTGTGTACTGTATTTTGTACATTTAAAAGGAAATTTCTCCCTTGGACACTGTTATACACGGTTACCTGCTATTACACTGCCATCAATCTCAGTACATTCTTCAGTACATTCCAGGAGTTATTTTGTGATGAAGTGTTGTATTGGTGCAGCCACCTTCCCTCGACCTGTCTCGTCTCCTTCTACTCCAGTTAGTGGTTTTTCCTAGGTTTCCCAGAATGCTTTTAAACAACCACCAGAGAACAGGCGCGAAGGGGGAAAATAAACTTCACCCTTGTGGGTCAAAATGAATGAGCAAAGGTTCAAGAGTCTTCCGTGGATTCATTAAAAAAGACACAGTATTCATTTTATTTCTTACAGGCGTGAATTCAATTAAGCTGTGGGGTGTATTTGACCAGACTAAAGATATTTAGACTAAGGATATTTACTATTGTATGGATATATCTTCTCAAATATTTAAACTGGTCGGAATTTTCTCTTCCTCTTCCAGTAATCACAAATTCACCAGTGTGGTTTTACTGTTTCCTTTATAAGTTATTGAAGGTCGAAAAACAACTGTCCACCGAATATCCAATATCCAATACCAAGCTCACTTCGCTCCACTTTTACGTATAGATGGAGACAGCAGTTGTTGCCGGGCAAGAAAAAGTGAGAGTTGCACCCCTTACTCAAAACTCAACATGTCTTGTGGCTGCAGTGCATTCTGGTCTATTGAGACTACTGTCAGTGGAGAAATTGGTGTCGCTGCCTCTTCTATGATGGATTTCTCCCTGTAGGATTGTTGAACGGCGGCTCTAGAGAGAAAACCCTTGCTCTTCGATTCCAAGGGACTCACACCAAAAACGTTCACCGTTGATGTTTTAGATCGTTGAAAATGTTTCTCCGTTGTAGCTGCCCTGGAAATATCTCAATGTGACGTCATGTCGTCAACGTTTGGCCATGTTATCCGTGGGAATAAGAAAAATATACCACCACCAAAGTGTGAAAGTTTTTATGGGTGACTTTTTCCTTTAAAGGAATAATTCACCCAAAAATGAAAATTCTGTCATCATCTACTCACCCTCATGCCAAATGAAACACAGGTGAAATACGTAAAATACGTAAAAGTGGAGTGAAGTTAGCTTGGTATTGGATATTGGATATTTGGTGGACAGTTGTTTTTTGACCTTCAATAACTTATAAAGGAAACAGTAAAACTGCACTGGTGAATTTGTGATTACTGGAAGAGGAAGAGAAAATTCCGACCAGTTTAAAGGAATAGTTCACCCAAAAATGAAAATCCTGTCAGCATCTACTCACCCTCATGCCAAATGAAACACAGGTGAAATTTGTTAGTCCATATAACACACAGGGAGGTTGCCAGCACAACTTGGTAGCAGCCTTCTCCAAAACAACTGAAGTCAATGGGGACCTGTTCTTTAGAGTTCCAAAACAAAAACAGCCAAACCATCACACTGTGAATAGAAAGACCTATACACCATTAGTTGTTGCAAATCAATCAGCTGTAGTTAAGATTTGCACTAAATGATGGTGTAAATATACTGTAGGTCTTTTTGGAACTCTGAAGAACTGGTCCCCACTGACTTCAGTTGTTTTGGAGAAGGCTGCTATGGAGTTGTGCTGGCAGCCTCCCTGTGTGTTATATGGACAAACTTCACCTGTGTTTCAACTGGCATGAGGGGGAGGAGATGATGACAGAATTTTCAATATTTGGGTGAACTATTCCTTTAATGTAGCTTATATTGTAGCCAGTATATGTGTGTGTTGGGTGTGGGAGTGAGGTAAAGATTCTCCGCTCTCCTCCTCACTCTCTTCCTTGTCTGCTGCATTCTGTCCGCCTGCGGCCAAGCTGACGCCTCCTTCCTGCTATTTTCTCACCGATGGCTCTCCCCATTCCTCACAGGCTACTTTTTTATTTTGGTGGCATATCACCCCCCTCCCCACCGCGCCCCCCCCCCCCCCCCTGTTCTTTTATTACCACATTTCAAAACAAGCCTTCTTACAGCGCGAGGGGAGGTGCAGGGGTTATAAATAGCTCAATGAATACTGCCGAAGTGATTCTGTGCCACGCGGGAGTAGAGTAAGGGGGGGGGGGGGGGATGGAGGGATGGAGACATGGAGGAGGGGGAGGGGGGGGGGGGTTGGGAGGTAGGGAGCATTTTAAACGTCTGTAGAGCGTTGTACCCCCCTAGGGCCAGTTTGCGAATAAATGAAGTTGTTATATGAAACACAGGCTGAAGTAAAAAAAAAAAACCCAATGTGACAAGGACAGGTGAGTCAGAAGGAGCCCTTTCCCTCCTTCTAGTCGTCCTCCCCCACCATCTCATCCCCCCCCCCCCCCCCCCGCCCCCGCCCCCTTTCCTCTGTCAACGCCAGCCTTCTCGCGAGCCTGTCGTCTCTTAATAGGAAGCGGTGAGGGAAAATGTCAGGAGGACCCGGGGTTCGGTAGCTCGACTCACCAGTGGCTCGTGTGACTTTTATATTCTGTGACACTGAGTCTGAATTCGGTCCGCGGGTTTAACGTAACGTACTGCGGAGGGAGTCTTTACATGAAGCTCCAACCAATATCCCCTCTCACATGTCAGAACGCCAAGAGAGCGTACAAACTGTTACTGTACATGAGAGGGAGGGTAAAGTGTGTGTGGGTGTGCGTGTTATCTTGTGTGTACAGTGCTTCTCTTTTCCAGTGATGGGGAAACCTTTGCATCGGTTCTCTTGTAGCCCTGTCTTGGTGTCAGGCAGGCACTGATCCTTTGAGTGGCAGTAGTGTGACAGGGAACTGTGCTGTTGAAGCCAGGAAAATAAAAAAAAAAGACAACTTCAACATGTCTGTGGAGTGGGGGTCATGTATGCTAGCATGTTCTGTAGTATGTATGTACTGTATATCGGCATATTCTGTTTTCTCTCTGGCCCAATCCCAATGTCCGCACTCACAGACTCACAGACTTTGATGCGCATTCCCGACAAGTTTGTGATGTTAATATTCATGCATGTGGAAAATATCAGCCAATACACCCGATATACATAATTAAGGAAAAATAACCACAAAAAAACAATTAACAAGACCTTAGAGAGAAACGGGAATGAAAGGGTGAAACTACATGCAAGATACAGTCAAAAGAGAGAACATTGCAACATTAAAACAGAATAAACAGCTCATTTGAGAAAAAAGAAAGTTAAGTTTTCCTAAACGTTTAAGAAGGATGTTAGATTGGTTGTGTGTAGATGTTTACCCAGATCAGCAGCATGTAATATAGCCTGTCTTATGTGCTTATTTGTGCTCATTAAGCTTTATTAAAAGTACCTTTTGCTTTCAACATACCTCCTACTGTTTCTTTTTTGTTATCTTATTTTTTTCCACATATTTACATATTGTAATGATGTAGTGCAGAATGCAGAATGCAGAGTATTTTCTACATCCATTAGCACAGTATAAACTTTGCAATGTTGCAAAACATATACCTAGGCCTATTTAACATTATTCATCAACATTTTTTTAAATTTTAGCTTAATAATGCCGTTAGGACAAAAGCGCAAACAAAGATTAAATTACAAATTGATTAACGGGAGATAGTAATGTCTGACGTCGTCAAGGCAACACGTGATGACAGCTCCAGGGATATAAGGCCAGAGGACAGCTGATACCATGGGCTCTCTCTTTTTCCCTGCTCCCAGCCAGACCATGTTGTGATGCAGCTGCTGACTTTGTTACTAAGCTCCAGTAACTTGTATGCAGTTGCAGTATTTAATGACATTGAGTTATCTGTAAATACCTATTCCAGTAGCAGCTCCAGGCCTGTACTCTGTTTTCTCATGTTTTGGTTTAGGGAGTTAGGTTAGCTACCTATGTTCTTTTGTTTCTCTTTATTTTTGATAGGTAGGTTAGACCTGGTTTTGTGTTACTTTTGTTTGTTGTTTTGGCTATGCCCACCCTGAAGCAAAAGGTGAACTTCTGTCTGTTATACCGTTTTTCTGGTCTTCCTTGGGAGCGGGGAAAAGTGGGGAGTCACACTCATTTCAGTTGTGTCCAGTTCCCCTGGACTGGGCATAACACAATAATAAATATGATCGAAAAGAATCAGAGCAGAAATTCAGCATTTAGCATTACGGCCTGCAATGTGAATGTAGCCTCAGACCTTAATGTACTTTGTGCGATTCTGTTTCTGGACAGGCCAGGTGCAGTAACGACTATGATGCAGTAATGTCCATGTCTAGAAATTGCAGTTCTGAAAACCTCACCATTAAGGAAAAGAGTTTTAAAAAACACAAAATGTTCTGACCCGGGCCATGTGCCGGAGCTGACAAGGAAAATAGGAGCTTCAAAGCAGTGAGATGAAAGTGAACTGAGTGAATGGGATATACTCTAGCCTACAGAACACAAAGTCTCCAGCTGTACATTAGTAATCGTATCCTCGGGCTTGGGGTGGGGTGGGTGGGGGGGGGGATGCATATCAGAGCTAGAGATTTTGTAATGAAGGATTACTCGAAGAAAGCAAATACAAACAGATACACACACATAAGACACAATCTATCTCTCTGTATCTCTCTCCCTCTCTCTCTCATTCACACAGAAACACACACAAACCTAAACTGAGAAACCTGCTAGCAACTAGCAGTGTGCAGCTGAGTGGAGGTACGAGCGATTAGTGCAGGTATGACAAGCTAGGAACCTTTATTGCAGGATGTGGATAAGACAGGTCTACAATATATAATACAATATAGAATATATCTCTCCTGCTCTCTCCCTAGCACACACAAACACATGGGCCCACAACATGAAATACTTTCTCACAAATTCTCACAGGAGTTATTCCTATGTTCCCAGGGTCCTATGTTCCCCAGTTCTACATATGTGCTCTCCCAGAGTCCTATGTTCCCAGAGTCCTATGTTCCCAGGGTCCTATGTTCCCAAGGTCCTATGTTCCCCAGCTCTATATAGCACATAATGGGAATCTGAAAAAGATGTTCCCCAGCTCTGTATTCACTTAATATGGTTAGGGTTAGGGTTAGGGTTAGGGTTAAACACCCTGGGAACTTAGGACCCTGGGAACATAGATACGCTCCCGCTGGAGGAATAGGGAAGTGGACGTTCTCCTTCAATGCAATGGTGATCAACTAGCCATGTAACGTTAGCTATTGTGCCAGTCAGATGTGTTAACAAGAATGATAGTGGCTGACCAGGGGCCTGTCTCACAAAGAAAGTTTAACATAGGATTCTTAATCGTTGGTTACACAGAACCAATTCAACTCACTCTGTTTATTCAGCTTTTTAATTCAGCTATGAGGTAGTTCACATAAAAGGGACGGGATTTGTACCAGAGAGCCAACTGCATGCAACATGTACATATACAGAGCAGCGAATTTCTCTTAAGAAGATCAAACCATCATAATGAATAAATACAAATACAAAAACATAATTTCACAAGATGGTGTTAGGGAAAAAAAGGGGGGCGTAAGGGAACCCATTGTATTCTGCCAAAGCCACTGCTGTGTATGAAAAATTTGGTTTCACATCAGATGAGTTATATATTAAAAGAACAATATGAGCAGCCTATCAATAGAGGAGTTACATAAGCGTCCTAGAGCCCGGCCATATACACTTCCAAAATCGTTGCACATCTAGAGAAAAAACAACCAATTAACAGAAATATTAACAGAAAAAAGATGACAGCCTCACTCAATTGCAAAGAAGCAATCAGCACAAGGTCTGCTCAGATAATTTAATATCTGGTGAGTCATTTTAACTAGGCACAGCTTTCTAAATATGAGGGTCAAGTAGGAGTAACAAGAAATCTTACCCAGCTTTAGAGAAAGAAAAGTCGGAGTGATTCATAATAGCGGAGTCGGCTGTCACAAAAGGATTGAGAAAGTTAACTAAAACACAATCTATTCCAACAGATGGCATTTGCAGAAGTGTTGCATTCATGATACTAGAGCCAAAGACTAGATAGGTAATGATGTTGCGGTATGTAATACATGGATAAAACACATTTTGAGCATTCAGGTTTTGAGACACTGTGAGGGTCAACACCGAAGTCAACCTTTTCAGAAATTGCCGCTTTTCAAGTGCAGACGGATTCAATATGGATTTAGCCATTGCAGCCATCAATAGTTGCTGATCTTCCACTAACTTGTCAGTGGTCTTCCAATAGGGAGTGGGGTGCAGTTGCTATGGTATTCAGAACCCCTCTGCAAAGGCCCTGTGTCTGCACATAGAGGCTGTGAAAAGATTTTCTATTCACAAAGTCGACTTTATGTTCCGAACTCTGTTCTGAATTGAACTGTTTATGTCCTTTTTTTGCCTTGCAATGCACTTTTTGAACTTTTAGTTATCTAGGTTTAGTGCAAATGTATACTCTTTTACCGTAATTACAATTAGACAATTACATTCACCAAGCAGCTGCAATGGAGCAGTTGGGCGATAAGTGCCTTGGTCAAGGACACCTTGGCAGCAGTTGTTGAGGGAACTGAAGAGCTTTAAGTGATTTGAGTCACATATAAATAAAGCATAAGTATAAAGCACGCAGACAGGGTCGAAAGCAGAGCGTGTGAGTTGATCGGCTTGAAATTCGGTTCATCGCTCACAGCGTTTTTGTGATAGGTCACGTCCTACTTCAGGTTTCTTACAGTCTAGCTGAATCCAAATGTCCGGACTTCACCGCACTTGCAGACTCGTGGACTGGGCGCGTTCCAGGAAGTCTCAAAATCCACAATCCATCCAGTCCACAAGGGGCCTCAAGCGGACTCTGGAGTTCCAGAGAGTCCGCTTGGGGTGCAGACTTCACCAGACTTCACCCACAGTTCATTGCAATACGGACGTGACATTGTCGTTTTTCCAATTGCCGAACAAAAAAAACAAAAAGAACGTATTATGAATGTGTAAAACAATTACTTTATTAAAACGTTACTTAAATCATGTAGGCCAGAAATAATATTCAACCACATCATGACAGAAATGTGTAGAAGTATAGGCTATAGAGGTAATCAAAATGCATTTTATTATTGTAGTCTTTAAGTGATGGTAGCCTATAAGCTGTCCAGTGTAATGCCAAATATTCAGGCTATGAAAAATGGCCGAAAAACCACAAAAGAAGGTCTTCCAAAGTAAGAAATACCCAATTTATTTAGCCATAGTCCGGTCCTTAGTTACAAACAATTCTGTATTTGAATGTGTGTAGCCTATATGTTGTATAGAAATGTAAGAGTATCATTTTGTTCACTCACAAAACAAGCCTTTAAATGGGATTTATATCTTGTAGACATGAGCAGACACTAACGGCCTGTCTATCAGCGGCTTATATAGCCTTGCAGTCTGGCGCCCTCACAGACTTGACGTGATGACATTGAACACATCACGGTACGCACGACTGAAGTCCGCGAGGGCTCAGTCCACAAGTCCGGAGGGTGGACATTTGGATTCAGCATCTGTATTCGATATGTCCTCCAGCACCAATAGAGGAGGCCAGTGTGAACTCTTGCTCCGTTCACATGCTCTGGTCAAGAAGTTCAGTTACTGCTCACCTAAACATTAGCATGGGCAAGGCGCATGACTTTGAATACGATGGTTGGTGCCAGATGCTCGGATTCCGGCATCTCAGAAACGACCACACTCCTGGGACATCGGCGCCACAGTGCCAGTTTACTGAGAATGGAGTGAATCACACAAAACATCCAGGCAGTGGCAGATCCTGCTGGTAAATTCTGCGTTCTGCATCTTAGAACACACAACTCGTCCAACCTTGAAGTGGATAGGCTACAGCAGCGGACGACCATGCTGGATTCCTATCCTAAGAACAGCTAAGAACAAGACAATGAAGCTACAGCAGGCATGTGGTCACCTCATACGGACGATTGAAGAGAGGGAAAACATTGTCCGGTCTGATGGACCCAGGTTGTGACATGCTTATGGCAGCTTAACAGCATGAAACCATGGATTCATGCTGCCTGGTGTCAACAGTACAGGCTGCTGCTGGTTTCTTGGCTCATGTTAGACCCCGTCATTTGAGCACCAGTGTACCTTAACATCGTTGCTGAACGGGCTCATCCCTGCATGGCCACAGTCTACCTTTTTCCAAATAAAAAACTTCCAGGAGAATGACACACCATCATCTCAAGCAGGGTTCCAGTAACATGACAGTGGCTTTAGCTTAGTCAGATGTCAAACCGATACAGCAACTTTGGGATAAAGTGCAGTGACATGTTTACAGCATGAATGTGCCACCAAAAAAAATCTGCAGAAACCACTGAGTCAGTGTGGACCAAGATCCCTGTGGAACATTTCCAGCACCTTGTTGAATCCAGGCCTGCATGAATTCAGTACTAGGTAGGTATACCTAATAAAGTAGATGCTGAGTGTATGTGTCACTGTTTCAGCAGGTGCTGGCAGACGAGCCTAGGGACTGAGCCTGCATGCAGAAATTGCTGTGG
Source organism: Centroberyx affinis (assembly GCF_046629955.1). Lineage (NCBI taxonomy): Eukaryota > Metazoa > Chordata > Actinopteri > Beryciformes > Berycidae > Centroberyx > Centroberyx affinis. The sequence continues at coordinate 40,453 of NW_027282302.1, read as the reverse complement.
CAAACGCTGCCGAGGAGAAGCTGCTTTGAAAGGGCTATTATTGAACTCGTACCCGGAAAAGGAACGTTAGACTTAGCCCTGGTGATGCAGATCTCATATTTTTACTTTGTTCTTTAATTGGAGTGCCAAAATAAAACGCTCTCAGAAAGAGAAGGCTATCTCCAGTGTCCCTCCTTCCATTTACAGACTGGTTAGTTATTGCAATTACTTTTTTTTTTACCAGTCGGCCCAAGGATTCCAACCAATGACCTTCTATCACAAGCTCTATAACCCTTAAGCGTCTCATTCACCATTTCTCTCTTGTAATAAACATTTTCTAATCGTATTTGATTTGATGTGTGTGTATGTGTATTTGTGTGTGTGTGTGTCCACATAAGCTTGTGTCAGTCTGGGATCCCCTCTGGGAGATCCACTAATAAAGCGTACATCTGTTGCCCAATAAACACCCGACGTGTCCACAACAGGACACTAATGGAGCTAACTAGTGTACGTGTGTGTGTGTGTGTGTGGGTGTGCTAGTGTTTGTGCATGTGTGACAAGTTGCATGTCAGTATAGTGGTCTAGTTACAGATGCACAAACACACAGCAGAATAATGGCCTAGTTTGTAGTGGGTTGAAGTGAACCCAGGGATTGCCCAATGGGAATTAATTTGATAAAAGGAAATCTGAAAAATATAAACAACTGGAGCTAAATTGGAGAAATTAATAACCAAAAAACTTCACAAAGCGTTCACAAGGGAGAGAGGAAATTGAGATAATTTTCTCAATGCAGCATGACAGGAAAAAAAAAAATAATTACAGCAAAGTAATTGAGGCAATGGGTTCATCAGAAACAAGAGAGAAAGCAACAACTGCTGCTGACTCAACGATTAAATTAAGTAAAGCCGGCTTTTCATTCGCAGAGGCTTAAAACCCCACAACTATCTACACCATTCACACGTACAAAGAAAAAATAAATGAGTCAATTCAAACAAGAAACAGTAATCGCAAACAAAAGTATTGCAGAGACCAGCAAATAAACAAGGCACTAAGACACTCAACCACTGACATGCTCATTCTGTCCAAATATTTCTTGGCCTGCCCTATCTTTTCATAGCCAGTTGTCTGAATAGATTTATAAATGCTGTGTATATTTGCAGTTAGACATCTAGGGAAAGTAGATTGCTATCGATTGCTGTATATAGTATGCTGGCTTTCTCTAGCATTCACTCCTTTAACTCGCTGGCAACAGTGCCGACTGGACTGGGAAACCTACTACTATATACTGGATTTTACCTCTGTGACCCGAATGCACACTAATACATGAAAGGCACAAACTAGGGTTAACTCGGACCGAGAAATAGAAGTGAAAAGAAATTTCCTACATAATAACTTACATTTAGTCTTTATCTATGTAATAGTAAATTCATTTAAATCAATAGTTACCTAAATACTTACCCAGCATTTAACCAATGTCTTGCTCTGAGCATCTTATTTCTGTTGCATTATTGTATGTGTAGACTGTATTAAATGGCCACTTCAACCCAGTGAATTACCTCTTGCATATTCAGGAACTTTAAAGAAAATATGTGTAGTATATTGACTTCTGAGCACTGATTCACATGTTTTTGACAGGATGTCAGCAAAGAAGCCATCAAAGAGGACTGTGCTGATCAAGTTTTGAAGATCTTTGTCGTCCATGGAAATGCGGCACAGGAAGGCCACACCCCTGCCCATGTGTCGATCATCGTTGAGGGAAAAGAGGTTCTTGATGACTGTAAAAGTGTGGCAAAGGCTTGCCTTCTGCTCATGGGCGTTATCTATGCAATGAACTTGAGTTACCCACCGAAGTTGAAATACACATTTGAAGTGTTTCAGAAGCTCTTTCTTGAGCTTGATGTCCTGAAGATGTCTCCCAAAGTCCAGTCTTTGCGCAACAAACTTCTATCATGAGTGTTTCCACGCAAGTTTCTGAACCAACTTCACTGTGTTTAACTTGCAGTTCAGAGGAAATACTTGGTGGCTAGCAAGGAAACACTACGGTAGTTAGAGAAAAAGTGTCCTGTTTCAAATGTTGAGCCCGAGCCCACTTTGTATGGCTACAAGTTTGTATATTCTGTTATGGCAGTGGTTACCAAACTGGCGTGTGGAAGCATTGCAGGTTGGGGTGATACAACACATTGTGAATTGTTACATACAATTGTTGGAGTTCCCTTTAAAAGACCTAAAAGAAAGTGATATGATAGTGATTGCACTTAATGTTTCTTGCAAAGTTATTGCACTTTAAAGTGATACTTCTGGGCATTTCATTGGATATTTTATCTCTGTTAATGTTCTCTTCAAGGCCTTCTGAGATAAAAAGCATCAGAGAGGTCAAATGTCCAATTTAAAAATGTTTGTCTGTTTACTCAGACTAAGCGTTTTAGTGGAAGTTGTTCTTAAAATTATTTTTGGCAGCACTGATTTAGAAATGTTTTGTCTGGTAACGCCAACCAGACTGTATATGTTGGAACTACTGTAAGCAATTACTCTACCTCTTGCACCAGTGTGGCTGGCATCAGTGACACAATGATGAGGTCAACCACATAATCTCATTTGGGTGGACAGTAAAACATTACTAATGGATCTGTAATTGGGTGCAGTATGAAGAACAAGAATTAAAGTAATCTCAGGTTTCCATTCATGTTTAGTCACTGTTAAATCTTGCCATTGTAAGTGATGACTGTTGGCGATAAGAAAACAAAAGACAAAACTGTTAATCACCTAGCAAACAATAAAGGTGCTATTCAGTCAGGAACACTTTAGTCACAAGATAAAACCATTAATTGCAACTAAAGGTAATACAGTTATGATTGGCGGATATGGCCCTGCTGTAGCAGCTCCCTGCTTACCCAGCAAGCATGCTGAAGGTATAGCAGGGGCGCCATGCAAATCCCCCAAACCACAGAACCATATGCCAAACATAACTGGTGCAGACGATTCTTAGTAAGTTACCAGCTGATCAATAATAGAAAGATCAATGTGTAGCAACAAGCTTGTTGCAGACCTCAAGCAGTGGCACCAGACGATGCTGTTGCTGACCTCTGCTGAGTTGTAAGTCAGATTTACAGAGAAGAGATACAAGCATGCATCCTGAAAGAGGCCATCCTACAGTTATGTGAAATATCTATGTGTAGCAGCAAGCCTGCTGCAGACCTCAGAAATTCATTATATTAAAGAACAAGGATGCAAGATACACCTTGAAAGAGGTCGTACTACGGTTATGTGAAATATCTATGTGTAGCAGCAAGCCTGCTGCAGACCTCAGCTATCACCTACTGCTTCTTGGGAGGGATGCAGGCATGCATCCTGTGTGAGGTCATACTACCTAAATCAGAGCAGTGAAACCCAGTCAACCACCTTATGCAGCATCTCTTATGACATTTGCAATTTATTGATGACAGCAATAGTATCAATTAGGCTATATGCACTCATGCTTTGAGCTGAGACAATATCAAGAGTCCAGTCGAATATAAGGGAGAGATTCTTTGAGGAGCGCAAAAATCCCCCAAAACAAAATTGCTTCTCACTAAAATGAGCTGCATTTAACTATTTCTGACTCATGTAAAGCAACAAGCAATTGTAGTACAACCTTACAATCCCAGCTAAGCAGCAGCATGTCAGCATTATGCTTAAATACACAGCAACACTGAATCGAAAATGGAGCTCAGCCAGCCAGCCATAATGATGCATGCTTGCACCATGATAAGAGCAAATATTCAATGCAAATACTCAGCTTAGGTGAAGTGGAGCAATGGGAACTACAACTCCTAGCATCCTTATCGGCGTCATGACGTCATTGCTTGCGATGAAATTCCATGGGAATGCCCTGGTCCGCGGTGGGGTCTAATGGCCGTTGACGCTGGCAGAAAAGACCAGTTTCCAGGCTTGAAGCGGACATTCACGACCGAGTGAGAGCTGGATATTATGACCGGCCGTCGGCTCGTAATCAGAGTTCGGACTCTCGCTCCTTTGCGAGAGTCGCGGTGGGATGAGTCGCGCAAACGCCATTCTTTCCTGGACAATGCCTTCTTGAAGCGGTATTATAAGACTGTAGTTTGCGAGATAGGAGCTCCGACAGCGGGTTTGGAGGCCAATGGTGCTGCCTCTAGAGATTCTTCATCTGACGAAAATGAGACATCTTGAGCCCGAGAAATCAGCGCGACCAGCGGCAACTTGTAGCAGGTAGGAGCAGCAGCATGACCAGTAACAGCAACAGTAGCATAAAGCTTTACCAAGCAGCAGAGTGTGCAGCAGTTGTGAAGCAGGAATCAGTGTAGGAGGAGGCCATTTAAATAGACCGCCTTGTTATGAGAATGGATTATGATTGGTGTGCGTGGTGATCAGCTGGTAGATGACTAGCAACGCGTGACGTCCGTGTCCTGCATGAACTAACGCGATGCTTCATTTGTTTAAAAGCATTTCATGTTTTGTATTTCTTACTGGTAAGTAAACTTTACTTGAGAATTTCCAGAGTAAAAATTACAACGAATTTCTGTGTGGAAATTGTTACCAACCTTTTTTTAAGTAAATGTTACTCAAATAATGCAAAAATAAAAACTTGGTCCAGCCAGTTAAAAGCTTAGAAAAAACAAGTATTTTTTTTAAAGCAATTTGTATGTAAATGCAGTGGTAGTCTGAGTAAAATTTACTGATACAAGTATTTATTGGTTAAACTTATTGGTTAAATGCTTATTGGTATGTAGATTTTACTGAGAATATCCTCTGTTAAATTTACTAGGAATTTCTGTGTGGCAATTGTTACCAAGGTTTTTCTAAGTAAATCTCACTCCACATTTTTTTCAGTGTTAATTATGTTGGGGTATGGTGTTTTAAAACCTTGTTCCATCTTTTTAACTTTGAGCACCTGCCCCTCTAAAGGTCTCTGCACGGCCCTGATTTTCTTGCCTTTTTCTACAAAGTATAAAAAAAGAAAGACAGCGTCACTAGGTCAACTTACTTACTAGGTCAACTTAAAGGATTTTGGTGTCTGCAAAAGTAAGTGACAGCACTTCCACCGTTTTTGTAGAATGGCCCAAGATCGTTTTCTCAGCTACATTGGTAAGCAAAACATTATGATGTCACAGTGAAGTTGACCTTTGAACTTTTGGATATAAAATGTAATCACTTTTTTCTCCTATTAGACATTTGTGTGAAATTTTGTCATAATTAGCGTATTAATTCTTGAGTTATGGCCAAAAACGTCTTTTGTGAGGTCACAGTGACCTTGACCTTTGACCTTTGACCACCAAAATTTAATCAGTTCATCTTTGAGTCCAAGTGGACATTTGTGCCAAATTTGAAGAAATTCCCTCAAGGTGTTCTTGAGATATCGCGTTCACAAGAATGGGACGGACAGACGGACAACCCGAAAACATAATGAAAAAAAAGACACACTGGTATCAAAATTTCACCATCTGCACTATTCACAATGTTTGTCAATAAAGTGACAATAGCAGACCTTCATTCGAGTTCATGTCTTCAATTCCATGTGTTCATATAGGAAAAAAATAAGACATAACGCATAAAACATACACATGCTCTCCGTACTGACTGACCTCCCTGTTCACAGTCTGTTGTCCATTTCACTCGGTTCTTTTCTGCGAATAACAACAGCAGGGTTACGGTGGTTTCTCAAGGACTCAAAGAGAAAGCAGTGGGGAAATCAGCATTGTGAAAGTGGGTTAGTTGTAAATTAGAACATTCAGTTATACAAAGATTGGGAGCAAGGCCAAGAGCAATCTGTGGTAAGTAAATGAGAAGCCTGCCTAGTTTAACCTATGGAATGGGCACCACAAAGGACACAATTACTTTTTTGGGGTAGTGAGTAAGTTTTCTGTGGTGAGCAGATGGCAGTAAACTCAAATAGAAAATTTAAAGACCCATATAGTGACGTTAAATTCAGTTTGTGCTGTTGACAAATAATCTTGAAAGTTCAGTAAATTCACTATAAACATTTCATTTTCACAAAAACAATACTGTTTGACAGCCAGTCACACACTGGACATGACTAGCTAGACTGGCTAGCATACGGGACGCCTAGCTAGCATATGAAAGCTAACATTACCCGTGAATAAAAGTGGTGGCTTCTTGCAGATAGTTGCTAATTTGGCTTAACTGAAGGAATGGCATCAGGTGCCGACCTAGTCTGAACCTCTTCACGGCTTCCACCCCCACCACACGCTAAGGAGAACACGTTTAGTTTACTGACATTACCTTACAGGATTTCTCATGATTTCTGGCTACTGAAGTCCTCAAAATGAAAGCAGTTACCTGCCATTTGGGGCCCATCAAACATTCACCTCTGCTTCTTACCGGGAAAAATGACAAAGATGACAATGTTAGCAAAGCTGCACTTCAAATGCTTTCCAAATTACATAGAACTACCTGTATTGCATTGTGCTGCTTTTATTCTGTACTCTGCTGGGGGACTGCTCAAACCAACCCCATTAGCTAAGATCTGCTGCAGAGAAAATGTAAGAAGTTCAAAAGAGCTCTACCCTTTTTACGCCCTTACCGGCTCCAAAGAATAAAACCACCTGGAAAAAGAATACACAGAATGCTGACAGTGAAGTGACAACCTGGTGGTAACACCTATTTTGGTGTTTTTCTTTCGTATGTATGTACAGGTAACCAAAATAAAGGAAACACTGTAATTGAGGAATACAAAGAACTGTATCACCAGGAGGGGGTGGCAACGTTTTGGCAACGTGACAACGATTAGTAGTTTTCTCAAGCTAATTGGGGCCAATGGATGAACTGGGAAAATGAGGAAGAAGGATTAAATAAATTATTGGAGCAACCTATGATGTGCTGCCATCACCACAAAACCTCAACCAGTGGCTGAGTGACTACCCTAACCTGCTCTCTATACAATACACAGCAGAGTTAGTCTTTTCCAAGGCCGATACACTTGGCAGCATGACCATGCTGAGAGCTAACAAGCAAGTTAACAAATTATTTACCTGTTTGCAGAGAGAACCCTGAGCTTTTTATGTGAAGGAGAAATGTCAGGGAAGGGAACGAGGAAAGGCTAGAGATTGTGAAATGTGAGTTGATGCATGCCAGCAGTACAGTGCTGCCAGAGATAGTTAGCATTGGCGTAACAATTCATCTGTTGTCATGGTCCAACACTCACTGATCTGTACTTTGTGGAGCTCACTGTGCCATTGGATGGTGCAGTGGATGAAACAAAGAAGCCTATTTAAATGGATGGATTGCACTTTAGTCTTGCGCCATTCTGTTTTTTGGCTACTCATACCAGCTTGATCTTGCAGCCTATGTAAACAATTCTCTTCCCCTGTACCTAAAGCTAATATAAACTGTTTCCAAGTAAACAATCTGTCCCTGAATATAATAAAATCTAATGTCATCATTTTTGCTTAAAAAACAAAACACTCCACATTCGAGTGGGGGAAAAACGCCATAAATTAACCAATTTCATGAAGTTATAGCTGATGAAACTGAGCTGAGAATCCATAATCGCCTTGCTTGCAATCCAGTGACAAGTCTCAAGGTATCATCAGCAATGAGTGGTTTGGTTAATCAAAAATGGCTTTTAAAGCTGCACTAAGTCATGATTTTCATGTATGAATCCACCCATCTTAGCCTGAATCATGCTGAAACAGAGAAGAGCGTCCCATCCCCACTATCTGAGAAACAATAGATTTGCCCAAATCATGTTTTTTTTCTTGCTATTGACAGACTATACGGCTGTGTAGGTCCCCTGCCACTTCTAGGGGGTGCTGTTACCTCCGCCAAGGAGGTTATGTTTTTGGTGCCGTTTGTTTGTTTGTCTGTTAGCAGGATTACAGAAAAACTACTGGCCCACTTCGTGGAAGGGTGTAGCATGGGCCAAGGAAGAACCCATTAAATTTTGGAGCGGATCCGGATCCGACTCACGAACAAGCAATAATAGCACGAACCTTGGCGGAGGTCTTTACTCTCCAAGTGCCCTTCTAGTTTTGTTTTGTTTTTTTCCTTCCTCAAAATTAAAATGACCAAACACATTCTCATGTATGCTGACATACTGATTGTTGATCGCTGAACTTTATATGATTGGACAGTCAGATGGGGCAGAGGGCCCCCAAAAAGGTAGAAACGGCCCTGGCCCAAGTTATTATTATTATCATTATTATTATTTGTGTGTTGGGCATAGTCACTGGTGAGAAATCTTCTCCATACAGGAAGCAAATTGAAAGTTTAGAGTGAAATACAATGGAATACAGATGGCTGAACCTCTTCACCACCTCTACCCCGCCACACACAGTGCAAAATATCTAATATAATAATTAATATTATTAATTAATATATAATAATATAATATAATATTGCTTTGGCTTCCACATGACCAGTCTCCTCAAGATACATATTTTACACCAGAGCTTTGTTATATAACACATTTTGAGCATTCCTTCATCAACTAAATATTGTGTCTTCGGCATGAATATATATATATCAAACATGTCAAAATGTATCTTTTTTTTGTAAATACATAAACCAGACATGACATTAAAAGTTTCAGATGTTCATACTTTCACCACCAAACACTATTAGCATGCACCCTCCCATATTTCTCACTGGCAATTCTCCATAAAATAGCAGAGCATTTTGACTGTGGAATAGTTAAATCCACATTGCCAATGAATCTACATCTCTCAGCCGTTTCAAACAGAGTTAGACCCTGTCTGATGAACCAAGTTTTACAGCATGAACACACACACACACACACACACATACACAGTCTCACCAACACACCCTCCCATTCACTACCATACGCTTGGTTCCGCTATGATCTCATTTTCTGCATCAGACAACGATGCGGTGCTTGATGATGCTTGTGATTTTATGCCTTTTATTGTTGTGTTTCCGTTTTCCACCACAAATGTGCAAGTTTTCTGTTCTTTCTGTACTTTATCATTATATTCTATCACTGGGTTTTATTCACTTCGCTACTATGTTTTGTTGCTGTATAAAGAATCAAAGCTACATTAAAACTACACCCTGTGGACGTTGCGGTACTTGCCATTGGGTTTGTAGGCACATTCACTTCTACTTTACTTGGGAAATCCATTAAGGAGCTTCAGAGGCAGCGGAATGGCTCTGACTGAGAAGAAAGGACGGCAGTTGGCGTCTAAAGTATGGAGTTGCATCTCTTGAATAAATAGGGGTTTATGTATCTACCGCTTGAGTAAACAAGGGTTTATGAATCATATGTTGCCATAGTTACGGCAGATAAAGTGACGGAATTGAAATGTGCTGAATTCATTTTGTCCATGGATGTACCCACAAACTTTGCCCTGAGATTTCATTTTACAGCGTTTTGAAGGTTTCTAAAACACAGTAATAGGTATTCATTTTGATACCCAGTCCTGCCAACATCCGCTGAAAATAACATTCATTCGTCTGCAATCAATCACCATTCCTACTGTACCTATTTAGGGTTAATCACTCAGAGATGCTGAGCCATCTTTAAGATACTCATATATTCATGAGAAAATGTCCCTTGTGTCCAAACTGTCAGTCTCACCACCCACTCGGTGTTAATTTCCCCCTCTTGAGGTTGTTCCAAAGAGGCCATCCATTGCAATTGTAATGTAAAGCAATATCCTTTACATCCATAATATTATGGTGTATAAGTGCATGAAGTGTATGCAGATGTGAAAGTGAGAGCAAGAAAGAGAGTGAGACGAAGAGGAAACAAAACATGGGCGAGAAGTAGAGTGTGTGCTTGAGTGGCTGTGTGTATGTGTGTGTGTGAATGCATAGCATATTGATTCAGCTGTGACTCATATTCCAGGCGGCACTCTCTGCTGAACTCTGTTGTCATATATGCTGTTAAAAAAAGAAAAACTAAACTGTTGCTGCTTCACCTTACAACTAAGGTGCATGAAGTAGAAGAAGCTAGAAAGGAGGAACAAATTCAGCTACTCTCGGAGACCGATGGACTTTCTAAAACGTTTTTATTGGTGCAGAAAAACCGACATGTTCTGAAAGAGAGCCTTAATCAGAGTTTCATGACAGAGACTTTAGCGTTTAGTCATCAATATATCATTATTTTTGAGACATTAGTGTAATTACTGTAAACAAACCAGACAATAACAGAGGAGATTGACAGCTTCTACAGCCTCTACACTTCAGTTTACATTTCGGATTTGGCAAGAAATCTGCTGGATTGCTTTACGGAACAAAACAGGAAGAGGGCGCTGTTCTTCCAGCACAAATGGAGCTCAAGCTTTCAGAGTTTCTGGCAATGACAGATGGAAAAAATCACGTCCAACATGTTTATCCTCTTCAGTAAAGACAAACACGCTGAGGAGGGTCATATCAGGCCATATATATATGTATGGTATGTAGCGATGTTGTATGATATGGTATGTAAAGCCCTTTGAGACATGCTTGTGATAAAGGGCTATATAAGTAAACAATTTAATTTTGAGGTCTTCTCTTCAAGGTATGAAAGATCAGATGTCAGATTTTAACACGTACAGAAGATGATGCGCCACACTCTCTCTATTAAAAGGTCATCTTTATTATTAAAAATGTGAAAGTTTGGCCTTTGGCACCTTTATCAGACAGATTTTAACAGGGCAGCTAAGACTGCAAGAGAAAAATATTTTTCAAATCTTATTTCTCAGAACTGCCGTAGTCCCAAAATGCTGTTTAGCACAATAAATCAAGATGTTAATGGTCCAGTATCAAGTACTAATGTTGAACTCTCTTCTGAAAAGTTTTTACATTTATTTACCAAAAAAAATAAAAAAATAAATATGTATATGTATATACAGTATATATATCACCTGTGTGAAGTATGAATGTTGTCCACCAACCTACAGCTTCGTTAACTTCGTTTGAGATAATTTCTTCACAATCACTTTTGGACATTATTTTACAAATTAAGTCCTTACCCTGTCCTTCGAAACATTTAATCAAGCTTCTGTGCTAGCCATAGAAACTGTTTTATTAAGGTTTACCAATGAACTCCCTCTAGCAGCTGATGCTGGTGTTGGTTCTATTCTGTTTAAGCTCTGCGTTCAATACTGTTGATCACAAAATCTTTGCCAATCGTCTTAGGAATTGTGTGGGAGTCTCAAATACTGCTCTAAATTGTTTTATTTCTTATCTCTCTGACAGACAGTTCTTTGTGGCGTTGGGTAATATTATTACCTCCTATTTCCTCCCCAGCACACATGAGATGTCCCCTACTAGGGGACCTAGCTGTCTAGGTCCCCTACTATTCTCTATATACATGCTTCCACTTGGCTATATAATTTACAAAATATCTCCTTCCATTGTTATGTTAATGTGCATTGGTTTCCAGCTGTTTTCAGAATTGAGTTAAAAATTGCTTCACTTTACATTTGAGAGCTGTTAGGGTTTAGGGTTAGATCTGCTGCTAAAGCCTTATTGTCAATTCCAAGGTTTAGATTAAAGACTATGGGGGATCAGGCTTTTACTATCAGGGCCCCCAACCTTTGAAACAACTTACCTGAGATCTTACCAACTTACCTTGCCTGTAGATCTATTTGGGGGTCCTTGATATGAAAAAGTCTGGGGACCTGTAGGCGCATTTGTGTGTTTGAAGGATACAGTAGAGTAACAGGAACAATTAAGAGTGTAGTGTACAGTGTCTGAGAGAATGGAAAATAAATATTAGGCTGACAAAATCAGACATACATTACTGAGGAATACTATTCCAATGGAATGATACATTGAAAACATAATATGCTTGTGATGTTGATTATTTAAATTTTGTTTGACTTCACACTCAAAGCTGGCCACACTAACAGTGCAATCTATACAGAATAATCAATAACTTGGTTCTACCCTTGCTATGCGAGCAAGAGGGAAAATGTGCATGAAAGCAAACACTTAGTCACCCCATTAAAAAATAAATTAAGAGCCATTAGATGGGATATACATTGTGAGGACAATCAATTCTTACATACACCATAGAAGATGACCTGACTCATACAGTGTTGTGTAGTGAGGAACAGTACAGTATATGGGCCACCTTAGTGGACTTAGACCAATCAGAAAACAGGTCTAAGAGTCAACAATGAGGCTTTAAACCTACTACATATAGGACCACTCACAATAAATAAAGCAATATTGTACAATGTACAAGAACAATAAAATAACCATAAGTATTAGAACCTATAAAAATCATTCACATTAAAATGCTTGTTCATACCATTATGGTACAGACTTTTAAAATTGAAATTCCAAAATACCTCTCTCCTTTTCCTAATTGCATTAACATCATCAACCCTCATGCTGTTAAAAAACTGACACTCCAGATGTCCAACATAGCGCTGTCAGTACGATCAGTGTCAGATGATCCCTAGCTGTCACACCAAAGAAGACAAACTGAAGACAACTAAAACTGACAAACAAAATGACTTAAGTTTGGCAAAATCACGCCAAATTTTTGGAAATAACACAAGGTTGAAGAGTTTCATCCCTAAAGGTTGCAGTTCAAAGTGAAACTGGTACAAATACACAAAAATGCACACAAACCTGATCACAAGAATGCCGTTGCATGTCACTGAGTTGATATGAGTGGGCATTCAATAGGAATCAATAACATATTATCTCCTGATTATGAGTGACATTACATTCCCTGGAGAGAGAGAGAGTTCAGAGTGACTTCCACCCTGAAAACTAATCACTCCTGATGGATCAATCATGACACAAATACAGACAGGAGGAGACAACTGATGAAGTGAAAAATAGACTAAATAAATAACTGAATTAGATTTCATTTGTGTCAACCAAGCCATGTCAACACAATGTACTTAATTGTATACTTTACTAATGTGGGTTAAAATTCACTGTAAAATAAGATGAACTTTAATTAATGAATCCATGTGGGAAGACTGTATAATATAATATATATGAGAAAAAACTATAAGTGAGAAAAACAAAACAAAAATAACCAATAAAATTAACAACAAACATATACAGCAAACAACATAAATAAATATTTCATGTCCGAAAAGGAGTAGGAAGAAGTGAATACTAACACCCCTATTTTTATTTTTTATCTATAAACTTAATGTTAAATATTCCAACTTTTCGCCCCAGTGTTCACGATACACAACTCGATCAAATCAATCAAAAATAAAACATTCAAAACAAAACAAGAACAAAACAATCAATATCCTGGACCCTGTCTTACTGTGCCAGTTCCCCTCTCCGATCATCCATCCCATATCCATTCAATATGTTATTTTTAAACATTTGTTTAAACTTATTAAATGTTCCACATCTTCATTTCCTCACTACAGTTGTTCCATAAATTAACTCCTTTGACTGTTATACAATGATATTTTGCATTAGTCCTGATTTACAGGGTCTGAAACCGCTTATTGCAGGTTTTAACGCTTTGCTTTTAGACTTTGGCTCTCACGGCTAAAGGCTAATTCATTCAGCGTCTCAGCATCTGTCCTCCGTCGTGGGGTTAGTGAGGCTGCGGAGTGAGAGACTGTGAGAGGAAGAAAAGAAAAGGAATAGTGAGGGGAGAGACCGCTGAAGCACTCGCGTCTCTCTCTCTCTCTCCACATCCGATAATCAGTTTGTCCAGAGATGAATGGGCTTCAAGGTCACGATGAAAGCAGCAGTGGGGCTCAACAGTGAGTGGTTCACCAAATGATGTATTGTGAACAGTGTGTGGATGCATCTATGAGTAGGTGTGAATCTGAATATTTGAAACCTGATTTGTTGCATGAGGATCATATGAAATAATAAAAATAGAACTGGGATATCACTAAGTGTGCTCTGTAAGTGTGGATACCTCTGTGTGTCTTGAGTATGCAAGTGTGTGTGTGTGTGTGTGTGCACATCAGACAAGGACTTCTCCTTTATAAGTGAATCCAATTAAACAGACCTGAAGTGTGTGAGTAGAGCGGATGCCCGAGCCACCGGCACAGCGCCTGAGTCTAATCGCATAGTGTAGCAGCTTATATGTGTGTGTGTGGTGGGGGAGTGGAGGATGTGTTAGCGGACATTGATCTGTGCTTGTCTTTTATTCCAGAGATATCCACAAATTAGTCTCCATCACTGTGATGGTACAGGCATAAGAAGATGCTGGTCAAGGCCATGCTCGATATGTGAATTATCGGAATTCAATACTGGAGAATTCAAGTCTCTCATACAGATATGTGCACACTGTTAATGATGCAATCTGAGCCTATTGTTCCATAGTTGAATCCAATGGATTACTGCATTCATGCCATTATCATGTGTTGTGGTGCATACCTAGGCTATCCCCCTAAGCTATAATGAAGATAATGCCCATTCAATCTATATCCACCTCTTTGATGTTCCTAACTAATCCAATAAGACATGGGGATGCAATTAAAATTTGAGAAGGTCCAGTCACACAAATTTCCTTGCTGGCAAAGGTCCAAATTATCTGCATTGTTATCTTACAATTATTCACATTTTATGTTCAATACATGTATTATTATTATTATTTGACCACTGAAATATAAACAAAGCCTGATTTTATTTTATTTTATTTTATTTTTATTTTTTTTGCTTTGATGAGTCAAAGCAGAATATTATGGATATTTGCAATGCTGTTTTAAAAAAAGTTTCTGTTTTAACAAATTAAAGTGCTCATTTTGACAGCATTAGCCTGAAGAACAAAAGTGATCATCTGTGATCTGACTCATGCATTTAATAAAATAGCTAGCCTATATAAATATATATATTAAAAAAATCAGTTTCTGGGGAACAGTCAGTTTCAAATGATTCTGCAGTGTGTTCCATGTAGAGGGAGGTAGGTACACAGGTAAGATGGGAGCATCCCAACAATGGATTTATAGATGAAACTGCACCAGCGGATACGCCTCCGCATGTACAGAGAAGGCCACCCAGCTCTGGCATACAGCATACAGTGATGTGTAAGAGCTTTACACACAGTAACACACCTCAAAGCACCATGATAAACAGTATCTAGCTTCTGTAAACATTCAGCTGAGGTATTCATGTAAAGGAGATCACAGGCAAAAATGTTGCTAAAACCAGCAATTTCCTAGCTTGAAAGGAGAAGCAGGCTTTATTCCTAAAATAAAAACCTAACTTCGGTTGAAGCTTAGAAACAAGATTTTCAATGTGAGATTGAAAAGACAAGCGGTTATAAAGGGAAACTCTACAAAATGCTAACATTCGGTGCAAGAAAATGCATTCTTTTGAACTGGATAACAGACAAAGTTCCATCTAAAACATATTGGCAAAAGGTCATACTTGAATATGTGTCATTGGACTATTTGACATGTATGTTACATCGCAAAGACAATGTATTTTATAGAACATGGGAGCCTTTTATGTCTCATATTGGTTTAAATATCTCTGCTATTCTTACAAGAGGGTTTATGTAGTATGGACTTGTGTCATACCTGCTATTTAGCTATTTGTTATTTTTATTTTATGTAATTCCTGAGTCATTTGCCTGTTTGAATGTGTGAGTTTGTGAGAATGTGTGAGTTTGCCGAGATGTTCTGTTTTGTTTTGATTTTGTCCCTCTTTTAATTGTTGTTTTTGTTGATGTGTGTTGCTTCAACGCACTCATAATGTTTTCTGAATCAAAAAATCAATAAACACATATATATTAATATATAAAGACAAGCAGTGATCAATTACGAATCCTAGATACTTGTAGCTAGACACTAAATTGTTTCCCTTGTGAAGTTAAAATACTTGGAAGATTTGGAGGACACTTTCTTGAGTTAGTAAGTAGCATAATTTTGGTTTTGTCTACATTTTTTATCTACATATAATGCCAGTTTAAGCATAAGCGGGACTGTGTATATATATTCAAGCAACATGGGTCACGTATCCTCTATTTTGTTAACTGACATGGTGATAAATGACTACAATAAGCAAACTATTGGCATTTATATACATTTATACGGCTAAAATACGGAGCAGACAGATATAGTCCTAGGGCCTTAAATTTGAGGCCCGTGCAGGACTCTACCATGCAGATCCTTTGCTGGGTCTGAATCTGGACCGTGGCAGTAAGAAGTACCGACCAGTGACAGAAAGAGAGCAGTTCAGGTAGCATGTTAATAAAAGTCCAGGTGTTGCCTTAATTGGCGACAGTAATTGGATTTTGACTGTTCTGCAAACAAACAAAAGCTGAGGTTGTTCCCAAAACCCACATCGATGTCCCTGTCATTTTGATTACTTTTCTCCCTGATGCTTCCCTGAATCATTTTGTCATTTGGCAAACCTTTGTCTCACTGCGTCGCTCTTGTTTGCCAGTGTTTAGCATCCAAGGTCCTTATTTCAATAGTCTTTTTTTCCTATTTTTGTGACTGATGTTGTGAATATCCACCCAAGGACACACACACACACAACCTTGGATAAAGCATTCTTCCAGCAAAACAGCATATACACACATACATACAGTACATTCTGTAAATCCAGAACTTCAGAAAAGAAGCAAACCATGGAAGGTGTTCTGCAGGCTCCATCGCCATATTAAGTCCATATTCTGTACAGCTTCACGGCACATTTGGGGTATAAACCGAACCAAAATCAAATGTTTGCAGAACAAATCATTTCTGGGTTCCACTTTACAGAGACTGTGAATGCCGCCAAATCCAAAACACTGCAAAAATTGATTATACAATGACTAAAAAATGTTGGGTTTGAGGCTGCAAGAAAAAGTAAACAGATTGGTGTTCTTTGAGTGTCTGTGTGGTAAATCCAACAAACAATGCATGGGTCTGGATTATTATCTTAAAACAACAAAGGAGCTGGATAAAAAGAGGCTTGATCCATTTACCTGACAGTCTGGCTTACAGTGGAAGTGGGAGCGGCTGGCAGCCAACAAATCACGACAATGTGTGTGTGTTTCGCAAGATGAAGTGATGGAAGGGGCATTAAATCAACCTTACCTTACTTTACTATAGCTGAAAGACCGTCTTCCCCTCTCTCCACACATGCTGACAGCAAGCATTTAATTATTGAAAAAACAAGCATGACCATTACTCATGATATTAAATAATTATTAGTTTATTTGAAAGTGATTTCAGCTGTCTGGCTTCCTGCCTTCATCTTTTTCTATGGAGAATGCAGTAACATCAGGCTACAAACTGAACCAAACATAGCTTATTGCATATTACCAGTGGTGGAAGAATTACTCAGATCTTTTACTTAAGTAAAAGTAGAAATACCACAGTATAAAAATACTCTGTTACAAGTAAAAGTCCTGAATTCAAAATGTTAAGTAAAAGTCCAAAAGTATTAGCATCAAAATGTACTTAAAGCAACAAAAGTAAACGTACTCATTATGCAGAATGGCCCATTTCAGAATAATACAGTATATATTATATTATTGAATTATAATTATTGATGCATTAATGTGTAAGCATCACTTTAATGTTGCAGCTGGAAAAGGTGGGGCTGATTTCCACTACTTTATATACTGCTGGGTATTTTACAGTAATCTATAATAATACATCACAATTTATTAGTTAGATTATATTTTGTATGAATAATCTGAATCTGCAAAGTAAATAGTAACTAGTATCTAACTAAAAAGTACAATATTTCCCTCTGAAATGTAGTAGAGTAGAAGTATAAAGTAGCATAAAACGGTAATACTCAAGTAAAGTACAAGTACCTCAAAATTGTACTTAAGTACAGTATTTGAGTAAATGTACTTAGTTAGGGTTAGTGTATATGTGTGTAAATGTCAGGGTTGGTCTATTGTGTGTGCGCATAATTCCCCATTGCAGGCTTTACTACACCATTAGGCCCATTAAAAGCACTTAAGTACAGTATTTGAGTAAATGTACTTAGTTACTTTCCACCTCTGCATATTACATACACAGCCTGCTTATAAAATGGGGTTAATTATAAAATGCCAGAGTGTGCTTTGTCTTATATCATACAAAGAGTCAGCTATATATAACTCATATGTAAACTAAAAGAGTAAAGTCAACCTGCATTCCAGAGATAACACAAAGTCAGAGATTTTGAATTCCTACTGGGAAAAGTGTGATGGATTGCCCCCTCAAGTCAGACTTCCAAGTTGGGAAAGATTTCTTAACTGCAAGTTTTCGGAGATGCAGCTATCTGACGTCAGGTGAGTGTGGCAGCATACACAGATTTAGGTCGATATATACAGTACATCACCATATATATCACCATATATCACTGTATTGCAGCAGTCCTTGCAAAGTAGTTCCTACAAAGAAGCCGTAATTAAGTTCTTGCGCCTGATGTGAAGCCATGTGAAACCTCTTCTGAGATTAAGGGTTAGTGGTGCAAGAAAAAAAAAAACATAATTGCAGATTTTTTTTTTCTCAAGTGCTGTACACCGTGATGAGGTCTGATAATGTACTGGTATAGTGGAGAGAATTTTCTGGAGATACAAAGTGAATTCCACCACAACAGGGGATGTTTGATTTGGGTTTGTCAGAGAACAAGGAGTGTTAATGACAGCACTGATCCAGAGTCTGATCTAGTACTCTTCCATCACTGATAAAGACTTGAATCTGCCCCCTCATCGGCCTCTGATATAACAAAATGGTAATGAGTCTTTTACCCATTCTCATCAACGACTGTGCTGATCAGAGGTTTCATCTGAAAAATCTCTTGTTCTCTGACTAAGACATATGGAGAAAATTAATCAGACTTTTATTCAGTCTCTAGCTTTCCTTTTTTCCCTTCAGTTTATTGCCTTCAAAATCCTGATGGTTCTATTTCCAATTTCTCCCTGCAAATTGAAAAGAGAATGAAATTTTACATGCTCTGCATAGGTTCAAAGGTCAGACCATACAGTAAGATTAAGTGTTTGCTGTTTCATCTTTCTCAATGTACTCAGCTTTCAGCGGTGCAAATAGGATTTTTTTACTTACAGAAAATGAATGAAACAGATTGTCTGAATTGTATGGAAAAGAAAATAAGCAATTATAAAAGGTCAGAACCTGGTTATTGGAATGTTTTACCTAGTGCCTTTGCAGAAGATACATGGTATAACTGAAAAAGAAAATAACCAATTTTAAAGGATATGGTAAAAACCTGGTAATTGTATGCGAAAAAACATTTTCCTTTACAGTCCACTTTTACCTTAATTTGCAAGAAAATTAGAACATATTAGTTATACACTGATGAATAGATGGTAGCCATTCAATAGAGGTGAATCTCCAATGAATAACAAACCTTTTCAGACCTGTAAGAATGTACCCAGTACTTAAAGGAGGGGTATCATTTGCTTTTTTTCAATTTTATATAATTACCTGGTGTCTATAAAATACACCTGTTAAGTTTTTTTTCAGTAAAAATTGTTTAGTTATAGCTTTAGCTATTCACTTCCCAGTGTGAAAATAGGTCGTTTTACATTATGCTAATGCTCTACTGCTCTGATTGGTCGATTTCAGACAGTCCAGTGTCTACATAGAAACTGGACTGACTGGCTTGTATAAGGGGGCGTGTTTTATAGTTGGTGACTGTGGGGAAGTGGCATAGTAACATGATTAATTTTTTTTACTGTGAGTACTTCACACCTCCATGTAATCACCATAAATACTAAGAATCGCCACATCATAGGATACTCCCCCTTTAAGGAAATGTACAATGAAACAAAGAAACAATTTCACAGCAAAATTGCAAAATTGTTCCTTGAATTGATATTCCTTGATCTGATGAGTAATTTGTAATTCTTAGCATGTATCCATCTGGTACATACCTACAGTAGTTCTTAGGGAGACTGTAAAAGGCAGGGTTACCTGACATATTCTGTTCCTGGAACATTGGGGAGTGCCATCAAAACATTTCTTCTGTTGCTGTTGCATGCCCACAGTACTAGGCAGCAGGTAGGCAGGTTTTGGTGCCCCTCTGGTGAGAGTAAAAGGAACCCACCCTGTTGGACCAGTTGCTGATATACCTTGTTGTGAGCGAGCAAAAAGCAGACGAAAAAGTCCAGTCATTTGGCATCAAAACCTTTAGCAACGTTTCACAGGTTGAGCCTGCCTCCAAACTGGGACTACTGGCGGAAAGCCGGACTTGTACTTACTGTTTTTTGTTCACACACAGGAAAGATGGGCATTCATTAATTACAGCTCACAGGGGGCTGGAGCCTATCCCAGAACGGAGGGAGACACATCATGTCAAGCCATTTTCCAAAGCAATATCATTGGTCGCTTGCATTGTGTTATGAACCAGTGTTAGTCTGTCTCTGGTCTCACTGAGCCCAAAAAACAACTGGCCTGCCATTCTCTTTCTCCTCTCTCTCCTCTTTCTCCCCCTTTAACCGCCCATCTCCATTCCTCCCCAGTTACATCCTTTCATCTCTGGCGCACTTCATCCCTTCCTTCTTTCTTGGACACGTTTGCCTTAAAGAAGCGCGGTGCTGAGAGATGAAATTAAAAGTAAGACGTCATGCTGAACATAATTACCCTCTTTAACTCAATGAACCGCTGAAAACCACTCAGCCGCTACTGACGGTAAACTAATAACTATATTTTTAAAGGTAGTGCTTTGACACCACCCCAGGGATGGACAAATACAAGTATAATATGCAGACAGATCAGCCAAAGTTGGAGACTAAACCACGGCTGTGTTGCACCAAAAACCTTGAGCAGAAAAACACAAATTGAGCTTATTGATTTGTGCATCTCTAGCCTTGATGGATGCTGCGCTTTTGTTGCGCTCCAGGGCCTGGTGCCCTAATTAAATATAAACGTATGTCTGTCTTGACGTGCTGGAAGCCATGGCAGCTGGCAGGGCATAGGGGGGCAGCCAATCAATACGTCTGGTCTGACTTGTGTGTACTGGAGAATAAGCTGCTTTAGTAGGAGGCAGGATTGCAGCTGCTGGATGTGGGAAAACTATGAGTGAGGTTCTGAGAGAGAGCTTGCCTGATATCAGAGAGAATGGTCAGCTCCTTACACTCCCATTTCCATCTTCAGTCTGACATTGCCTCCACTCTAACCGATGTCCGTGGGGGAGGGGGATTCGATTTTCCCCAACCAATCACTAGAGACCGCCGTATCCGCCTGAATCATAACGTCATTTTAAGTCGACACTGATGCGTAGCCATGACAACGCCAGAGACGGTCACCATTGTTGTTATTACTCCTCCTTGGTTCCGGCGCACAGCTTGACAACAGCTTGACAACGGCGTTAGTCCCGCCCGTGGTGCTGATTGGCTAATCGTTAGTCCTACCCCCTGCCGTTCATTGGACAGATCATTTTTCAACCGAGAAACCGCTGTTTCATGTCACGATGCCAGACCAGAATCAGTCAACTCAGTGGAGTGGGCGGAGTCAAAGGTCTGGACCCAGGCAAAGAGAGAGGTAGAGGGCAGGAACAAGACAGGCCGCTGGGAGGGCATGCTTGTGTGTGGGAGTCATTCCTATGTTCCCAGGGTCCTATGTTCCCCAGATTTATATGGCACATAATGGGAACATGACAAAGGGTCCTATGTTCCCCAGTTCTACATATGTGCTTTCCCAGGGTCCTATGTTCCCCAATTCTACATATGTGCTTTCCCAGGGTCCTATGTTACCAGGGTCCTATGTTCCCAAGGTCCTATGTTACCAGTCCCTAGGTCCTATGTTACTTGGGTCCTATGTTCCCAAGGTCCTATGTTCCCAAGGTCCTATGTTACCAGGGTTGTATGTTCCCCAGCTCTATATAGCACATAATGGGAACCTGAAAAATATGTTCCCCAGCTCTGGATTCGCTTAATATGGTTAGTTAGGGTTAGGGTTGGGTTAGGGTTAGGGTTAAACATAGAACCCTGGGAACATAGGACTCTGGGAACATAGGACCCTGGGAACATAGGACCCTGGGAACATAGGACCCTGGGACAGCACATATGTAGAACTGGGGAACATAGCACCCTGAGAACATAGATACGCTCCCTGTGTATGCACTACTAAGGCAATGTAAAGTTTCTATTCTCATTCCTTTGCTCATCGCAGACTGATTCTCCCCCCCCCCCACCTTTTGTCCACTCTGGCCCTCTCTTCTCTTTTTTTTCCCCCTCCTGCCTCGAGAGTCAAACAACTCCTCTCTTCCTCTTCCTGATTAACATGCGCGCAGGCGGCCAAACGCTGGGGGAGAATGTTGCTTATACAGCAGTTGTTTTAATTCTGATTCATGATTCCATTTCCCGACAGAGGTCAGATCTAGCTATCGGGCGGCGGGCAGACCGTTATCTTTTATGCGGGAGATGTATTTCAGCGCCGCAGATTGTACCCAGTAAGCAAGAGATTTACAAGGGAGACAGTGGAGAGGGTAACTCTTAGGCCACTTAATAGACACCCTCAGTACTAAACCACGCAAAGGGAAAGGGGAAAAGTCTCTGTTAAGGAATACTGAGTAGCAGCATAAGTGCAGACAATATCGGACTCACCTAGCATTGTGAATGGGAGTGTATCTATGTTCACAGGGTCCTATGTTCCCCAGTTCAATATTCTGTTAATACACATTAACCCTCCTATTGGGTTCGGGTCAAATTTGACCCATTTCAAGTTAAAATATTTCATTTATATTATTCAGTTTTTTTTTTTATTGGAACAACGCTTCAAAACAGCTATATAAACACAACAAAACCAATGGTTATCATTTTATTTGATTTTGAAGGTCTCTAACCCTAACCCTAAACCTTAACCCACACCCAACCAACCTAACCCTAACCCTAGAACTGGGGAACAGAGGATCCTGGGAACATAGGACCCTTTTTCATGTTCCCATTATGTGCCATATAAATCTGGGGAACATAGGACCCTGGGAAAATAGGAATGACTCCTTGTGAATCACAGTTTGAGGGGAACTTTGCAATCCACGGTGATTGTTTGCTGCCGGGTGTGGTGATACTGTGTACGCTTTGTGTTGTGTTGCACTTATTGACTGTGCGGCACAGTGATGTTCTGCATCGAATTAAAAGCTCCTAGCAGGGATGGGCTAATGAGTTCTGTCGCAGCATGCATTAGCAACAGGAAACAGCCCAGGGCCCGGCAGGGAGGTGCGGGTGTGACAGGTGGAAGGCTGTAAGGTGGACCTCAGGGTGCTGGGCCCGAGGCCAGGAGAGAGAACAGTGCAATCACCAACCTGAGCACCATCTCAGTCCATCTCTGCTTACAAAACAGACGGTATTCTTCATTTGGGAATTGATATGGAGCCTCGGTCAATAAGCAGTGATGTTTTTGTCACCCCAGCTAGGCCAAACACATTGGAAATCATTACTCACCTGGACCTACTGAGAAACTGTATCTTCCTTCTCTCTCCTCCTCCTACCTGCATGGAATTATAAGAAGTCCAGACTGGCAATAAAGAGACAGAAAGGGTCCCAAAAGATTCACTTTCATACATTTGTGCCTTTGTATCTAGTATTCACGAGAAGGCCTCCGAGAAACAAATGTTTTTGCAAGATGTGGACCAAAAAGGAATGCAAAAGACAGAAGGAGGAAAAAGCAACAAAAGTCTCTGCTATGTCCTACAGGAAATGTCCTCAGCGAAAAAGCCGCCTCTTGTTTGCCAAATAGTTCCTTTTTTCTTGTCACGCTATGCAAATGCAGTCTTCACAACTCAGATCAGTCAGAAGGAATGAGGCCGATCTTTAAATGAATAATTGAATGAGGATAATTGTACCAAAACGGTGAGTGTTTGAAGTGTAGATGCATTTAATGAGTAATTGAGCTTGTTAGCTGGCAGCTGCTCGCTGGCACTTCATCACCAATTTACAGGATGAATATCACCCGCCTTTAATTTATTGAATAAAAAACAATTCATCCTGAGAGTTGTGTTTTTACGCTGCACACTCCAATTGTTCACTGTATAATATTATTCAGCCAGCTATACACTTGATCAATGTTTGGCATTTAAAAGGCTTGTTTTGTAATACAATATTAACATTAGGGCTTTGTGACCACTATACTGTGAGAATGTAACAAAATCTGTAATAATTTAACAAATTAAGACTTTTACCCCAAAATGAGTTATGCATCGTTTATGAAAATGAGACACTGGGGAAGTATTGCTGCCATGAAAGAAACACTCGCTGTTGAATATTATTGAAGTTATCAGCTAACTTGAGGCCTTTACTTACAAAAGACTAACATTAGATGTAATTATTTGTTTTGTTTTTTTTATATTGTGCAATGAATATCATTTTGCATATCTAACATTTTGGAAAGAGGTCCTCTAAATTTTCAGATAGGCAATCTTACAAGGGAAGGACTGTGTTCCTGTTGTTTTTTTGTTTTTGTGTGTGTGTGTGTGTGTGTGTGTGTGTGTGTAGAATCCCAAGTCAGTAATCCTGAACCCAGTGGCGTGCACTATCACAAGGACTGGTGCTGCCGACCCATAAAAAGCACTTAAGACAAAACGTGATAGATACACTACATGGCCAAAAGTATGCGGACACCCCTTCTAATTAGTGGATTCAGCTATTTCAGCCACACCCATTGCTGCCCCATTGATACAATCAATCAGCAATATCCATAGTCAAACATTGGCAGTAGAATGGGCCATACTGAAGAGCTCAGTGACTTTCAACGTGGCACCATCACTTTACAATAAGTCAATTAATCAAATTTCTGCCCTGCTTGAGCTTCCCCGGCCAACTGTAAGTGCTTTTATTGTAAAGTGGAAATGTCTAGGAGCAACAACAGCTCAGGTAAGAAGCCACACAAGCTCACAGAACAGGACTGCATAGTGCGTACAAATCATCTGTCCTCACTACCGAGTTCCAAACTGCCTGTGGAAGCAACGTCAGCACAAGAACTACTCGTCAGGAGCTTCGTGAAATGGGTTCCCGTGGCCGAGCAGCCGCACACAAGCCTAAGATCACCATGCGCAATGCCAAGCATCGGCTGGAGTGGTGTCGAGCATGCCGCCGTTTGACTCTGGAACAGTGGAAATGCCTTCTCTGGAGTGATGAATCGCGCTTCGCCATCTGGCAGTCTGACAGATGAATCTGGGTTTGGCGAATGCCAGGAGAACGCTACCTGCCCGAATGCATAGTGCCCACTGGGGAAATCTTAAAGGAATAGTTCCCCCAAAAATGAAAATTCTGTCATCTACTCACCCTCATGCCAAATGAAACACAGGTGAAATTTGTTAGTCCATATAACACACAGGGAGGTTGCCAGCACAACTTGGTAGCAGCCTTCTCCAAAACAACTGAAGTCAATGGGGACCTGTTCTTTAGAGTTCCAAAACAGCCAAACAATCACACTGTGAATAGAAAGACCTATACACCATTATTTGTTGCAAATCAATCAGCTGTAGTTCAGATTTGCACTAAATGATGGTGTAAATATACTGTAGGTCTTTTTGGAACTCTGAAGAACTGGTCCCCACTGACTTCAGTTGTTTTGGAGAAGGCTGCTATGGAGTTGTGCTGCAGCCTCCCTGTGTGTTATATGGACAAACTTCACCTGTGTTTCAACTGGCATGAGGGGGAGGAGATGATGACACAATTTTCATTTTTGGGGGAACTATTCCTTTAACGCTACAGCACACAGTGACATTGTAGATGATTGTGTGCTTCCAATGTTGTTGCAGCAGTTTGGTGAAGGCCCTTTCCTGTTTCAGCTTCACAGTGCCCCTGTGCACAAAGTGAGGTCCATACAGAAATGGGTTTTCGAGATCAAGCACTTAGTAGAGAAAAGGGTCTAATGTAGTCTTGATTGCTAGGAATTATCACAAATTGACAATGACACAAAGGCCTTCGTATTAAACTAAATCCAACAATTTAAGAGATATGCTTTTCCACTTGCACATTTATACTGAACACCTTCAGTTGTGCTTTTACACATTTTATTCATTTTTAAATGATACAGCTGCTGTTACTTCTCCAGTCTTCCAAAAAGTAATTTAAGGATGAATCATGAATACTGATCCAATAGTGATTTATGGATCATTCTGTACTGGCTGTGATCACTGACAGGCCGATGGGTCACAATGATCATAGTTTCAGAGCAATAATAGTTCCGGTTATGTTCGACCTGGGCCTTATTTTCCTAGTTTCTGCCATCATGATGATTGATTGTGTTCAAAATTTACGAACTTCACTGTGGCCAGAGCTTTATGCAGCGCCAGATCGCTCTCACACACTTGCATATATTGCAGTATTAGATTAGATATGTTATTTTAACTCACAAGCTCCTTGGCAAGTAAGCAGACCATTCAAGTGGGCCATGTGAACTTTCCATAGGTATATTTCACTATTTCCACGCCTTAGGTCTACTGTTGAGACCTAAAATACCAAAGTCCAAAAGGACTTTTCTGATTCTGCAGCAAATTGATTAACTGGATCAAATGAAAGCACACAGCAGATCATTGGGGCAACTGATTGGAATATCGGCATTCTTGGATTTGATAATCACCTAGACTTTCTGGCAATGGGAGATGGAAGGAGTAAAAGGCCGCTGGACAACTCACTTCCAACATGTTTATCCTGTTCAATAAGGCAGTGATTCTCTAACTTTTTCATATCAAGGACCCCTAATTTAGTCCACATTAGGGCCATGGACCCCCATTTGATGAGATTTTGTCTCTCTGACCCAAATCTGAGAATATTTTTATTGTTAGATATGATTTTGTCCATAATCCCTTGACTATCTGTATTGTAGGTAGAGAGATAACAGTGAAACTATGATCAAAATAGTCATTTTTCTACATTTTCTAATCTTGTAAATGAAAATAATGCTGAAGTTTAACAATTCATCCATTTGCTGGGGACCCCCTGGAACCCCCTCAAGGCCCCCTGGTGGTCCCCGGACCCCACGGTGAGAACCACTGCAGTAAGGGACAGGAACCAACAGGGTTTAAGGGAAATGTGGTCTTGCATTTTGAGAAACACTAGCACTAGTGTGAGATAGAGGCTCCCAATCATCTCCCCATGGTCTCATTTGTTTACACTAATTACACCAAGGTATCCCAATGAATTTTCACAATGACATTTTGATGTTTAAAAATGATACATGTTGCACCTTTGAGAAACATTCAGAATGCTTCAAATGAATAAGTTATAAGAGGCCATAAAGGTGAGTCTATTGGAGGTTGCTGTGCAAAAGTCTTGGCTATATTGTGGTGGAGTGGGCTGGGTACAGAAGGCAGGGGAGGTGTGTGAAATCACATTAGAATAAATCATCCTCATCCCCCGGAGCTTTGCTGAATCTGTACTGACCTTCGCTAACTCCTCTTAAAAGAGGATCAACATCGCAAAGTAACAATAACAGATTATGTATGGTAATTTGGAACAGGACAACAATGGATAGAGTGGAAAAAGCATCCGATTCTCAATGAGGTGGTGTGACATCGGTGGCATTAACTTTATCTAAGACATCCTAAGGTATGGTACTCAGTTCAAGTGGGTTTCAAGTTTTTAAACGACAGAAAACTGCTGCCAAAAATTTTAATCACAAGGAGCTCTCAGTAAATGTGCCTCGAGGTATTTCTGTATCAACCAGAGGCCAGGACAGAAGACTGAAATTTGATATACCGAATTGAATTTAAGTGAATTTATTCCTGTTAAACATTGCTGGTCAATTTCCTCCAGCTGTAGCGTTTTTGAGGCGGCGGATCCTGACAGAGACTAACGTGTTTATTCAAGCCAAGGCCTCGGCATTATAAACTTAATCCTCTCTGATTATGTATTTGAATCAGGTGGCTCGCTGTGGCCTTCCATTACAATGGCCCAGCCCCGGGTGACGGATGGAAATTGATATTCCGCTTTTTCGTCCACTTTGTCTCCGAACGCCCGGGTGATGTCTGCGGGAGAGGAATTAGTTTGCATAAACGCGGGAGAGGGATGACTGTCACTCGAGACGCAAGATAACCTTGTCAAATCTGTTCGCGTTTCTTTGCCTTGAGGCCAAAGATGGAAGAGGGGAAGCATGGAGGAAGCAGGGACCTGACGCATGGTGTGAAGCTGCTGGCGATGGCAGAGAGATATGCCCCTACTCCATATGTAGAAGAGGAAATCATTCCCCTCCTCTACTCTGATAAGGCAGCATATTGATAGAATTCATGTTATCTGAATGATATTTGAGTTCCCTGTTTAGGTACAGATGTTATCACACATACAAGCCTCCATATGCAGGATGTAGGAGTTCGGTATATCTGCGCAGAGTTTAGTAAGCACAAGGCGGCTGGTGATGTAGATTCTCTTCACTCTGATGGCTTCCTATAAGTCAGAAATTATCTTTTAATATAGGAATTTGTGAGATAGGTGCACTGAAGGGAAAATATCCTATTTAGATATGTGTTAACCCAGACCTCTGCCATATTCCTATCTCTGGATTTCCAGAACAACTCAATGTTTGAAACTTTTTCACTGAACAGCTTTTATTACAACTGGTAACATTTAACTCTACGGTGGCCTTTTGGCAAATTAACCTGCGTATTACTGTACTTAATGAAAATGTTCCCACTAAAATAATCCCTATTTTCATCACTGAAATGATTATTGTTTCGTATCTCATTAAGGTGTATGGATAAGGTTATTATACGAGGTGATGCTTTACAGCATATTTCCCAGCATAAAATACATAAAACCAAGTGTCTCCATGCCATTTTGTTTTCTTTCATTATTATGGTTTGTTCATGCTAAAACTCTTGGATAGAAGGCAACTTGTTATACACTGTCAGCTAGAACTCTAAATACTAATTTCAGTACATTATGTTTGTATCCTTTGCACTTACATGTTTTCACACCCTTGTACTACTGTACATGGTGTATTAGGATGTTTTAATTAAATACTTAAGTATTGAAAGTACATTGTGTACTTGCAATGCTGTAGCATAAGTGAATACACAGGTTAATGCGGCAAAATAAGAAATAATGTGTCTCATAAAAAGTGTGATTAGCAGGTTGTGTCCCTGGGTGATGGGGGGAATGGTCTGTCTGTTTGTATTGTTTTTTACTGGGCCTGAGATGACACCTTTATGAGCATGTTACATGGCTGAATGCACCTAACACCACTGAATAGTCTGCTTTTAATGGGCCTAATGGTGTAGTAAAGCCTGCAATGGGGAATTATGCGCACACACAATAGACCAACCCTGACATTTACACACATATACATGTACACACACACTGATTCTGTGAATTCACACACCCATAAACACACACATAAAGATATGCATACATACACAGTACTTCCAGATATGCATGCATACATATACAGTACATACTGTATGGCACCAGAGGTGGAAAGTAACTGTACAGTACATTTACTCAAATACTGTACTTAAGTACAATTTTGAGGTACTTGTACTTGAGTATTTCCATTTTATGCTACTTTATACTTCTACTCCACTACATTTCAGAGGGAAATATTGTACTTTTTACTCCACTACCTTTATTTGATAACTTAAGTTACTAGTTACTTTGCAGATTCAGATTATTAATACACAATATAATCAACTAATAAATTGTACTGTGTTATTATAGATTACTGTAAGCTACCCAGCAGTATATAAAGTAGTGGAAATCAGCCCCACCTTTTCCAGCTGCAACATTAAAGTGATGCTTACACATTAATGCATCAATAATTATAATTCAATAATATAATATATACTGTATTATTCTGAAATGGGCCATTCTGCATAATGAGTACTTTTACTTTTGTTGCTTTAAGTACATTTTGATGCTAATACTTTTGTACTTTCACTCAAGTAACATTTTGAATGCAGGACTTTTACTTGTAACAGAGTATTTTTATACTGTGGTATTTCTACTTTTACTTAAGTGAAAGATCTGAGTACTTCTTCCACCACTGTATGGCACACACAGAGAACGCATAAAAAAGTAGAATATAAATAAGAATATAGCAAAAGAGATTCATATAAATCTATGCAACTGACAAATTCAACACTAGAAGTATGGATTACAATATTAAATGCTCATTCACATCTAGAATGATAACTATAAAATATACCGATACATTGTTGTTCAACCATTCACATTAAAACAATATCAACAAAGCCAGCAATGCAGTGAGCGACCAAATTCTCCGCCCCTTTCTCTCTCTGAACTCTAATTTGACTGGTTGACAATGTTTTACTGTTGCCTCTACTTCTTGAATTTTGTTCTGAGATTGAACCAAAAATGGTATGGTAGATGCAAAAAAAAAAAAATGGAAGGAATGTTTACAACTCACATATTAAATTACCACTAATGAAAATTTACGTCTAATACAGTATAAATTAATGACAAGAATATACTATAGTAGAGACAAAATTCACAAATTTGACACCAGCTCCTCTGATAGATGTTTAAAATGTGGCTCCCTTATACATGCCTTTTGGTATTGTGAGAAAATTAGAAAGACTTGGGAGAACATTGAAAGATGGATTTCAAGAACTTGTAATTCTAAAGTAGCATTTTCACCAATGATTTGTCTCTTTCAAAATGTTGGGAAAATAAGATACCCAACTGGATGGCAAATTCTTTTTTCGTCATTAGTTTATTGCAAAACTGGAAAAATAAAGAAGCACCTACCTTCAAAAATGGAAAACCTTAATGAAATATTACTTGAGTATTGAAGGGACAATGTTGGAGGACAGCAACAAAGAGGAACAATTTCACAAGATATGGAGCTCAATTTACGAAGCTCTGTAGATTGAGTGGAGCCGCAAAACCACAATCACCCAATCCATTAATTCTAAGGAACCCTGTCGTTTTTATTTTGTTCTGTTTTGTTATGTGGGTGTGTATGATAAGTGTGTATATGTTTGTGTGGGTGGGGATGCTGTATTACCTGTGATGACAGCTGTATGTGACTGTATCATACTTGTGGATGAGCAACTCAAACAGGGTCAAATCATGAAATTAGATTTTCTTGAAGAAATGACGATTATGTAACATGTTGAAATATTGAATGTATTGTATTCAGACCCTTACTCACTCAATAAAAACTAATTAAAAAAAAGAGATTGAACCAAAAATACAGTTATAGGCTTTACATTGACTTAAAATGGAGACACAAGAGTTAGACACAGATTAAAGTATAAATGGCACCAGTGCTACACCTACAGTACACTAGATTTATTATCATGCATGTATTTAATGCATTTACAAATTAGTGGATAGTGCCACTTTGATCGTTTTCTCCTTAGAAATGTCTGAAAAATTGAAAAATGGCCAAACCCAAATAACAGAATTGTCAATGTTCTTCAGGCCTTTTGAGCAAAGCC
Source organism: Centroberyx affinis (assembly GCF_046629955.1). Lineage (NCBI taxonomy): Eukaryota > Metazoa > Chordata > Actinopteri > Beryciformes > Berycidae > Centroberyx > Centroberyx affinis. Next base: position 9,259 of record NW_027282302.1, on the reverse strand, counting down.
GTGCTGCTGAGTGTGGTCGGCAGGTATTCACTGTACAGTCGGGAGATTTCTATCAAAGTGGCTACATCCTCGAACACATAGACGCACGAACATATGTCAAGTGTTTGCGCGGATGCTCCAGGTAGGCGTCGCGGGTATCGGTTCCCTGGGATGATGGCAGAAATCCAACTTCATAAGACGCACGCACACGCACACACACACACGTCATGCCAGTCACACTCCTAACAAGCCGTCAGTCACAGATGGAAAAGCAATTATAGCAAAAATGACTAATACCAAACGCTTCAGTCAAAGCACCTGCCTTAGAATAATAAATGTGTGGAAAACAAACTACGTAGCCATTATCATTCTTCCCCTGCGTTCCGTCCCACTACGCTTACCACAAGAAGCCATTATAAAAGGTGTACAGGCACTTGCGGTACTACAGTGTGAGACGTGTTTAGCCTTGTATATCCCCACACGGCTGATAGGCAGTAGGCGACTCAGCATCCGAAGAGTAAGAGGGATGGCATGGAGCCGTCTTAATCCCGCTGTTAACGGATCTCAATGCAACGGCGTTCCCCTACAGGTGCAATTACAACTCATTAAGTCCCAGATATCAATTACACTCGACGCAAGCTGGGGGGGGGGGACACGCATACACACTGAGTCGGATATCGTTTACACAGACCTGCCTCCTCCGGATCACGCGGCAGACGTCATTAAAATGCATTAATCTGTCGCTAATATGTATCCCCCCCCCCCCCCCCATAGGACGCAGCCTTTCCACAACCTCTGTAACAGGAATCGCATTCGATCGCTATTTGTTCCGAGCCACTACATGTTTAATCACCTCTAATACCGTACCGAGTCTCCCACACCGCCTGATCCGGGCCAAGGGAAACTATTTTCTCACCTTTGTCGATGCCAACTATCGACCCTCCTCTTTGTTCTTCTCTCCCCCTCTTCTTCAATAGTAACTGTGCTTTTTCCCCAGCTCTCTCTCCTCCGCACAAGGGCAGCTACTGCTGTTTGGCGGCTGATGGAATAGTGAACCGGGTAAAGAGGTCGCCTGTTCAAAGAGTGATTAGTCCGATGCTGCTGTTGTTTGGGGTTGTTAAGGCATGGTAGCACAGGTCCACAGGGGGGAAAAAACCCTTTCATCCTGTTGGAATGAAATTTTGTATTTCATGTTGAATACGCACACAAATACAAACACTCTTTGTATTATGATGTTAATTCATTTTATTATTAGCATATTCCAATTGGCTAATATTTTCATTTTCATTTCATAATTTTTTTTCTCAGTGGATGAATTCAGGGTCCAATTTCCTGTTTCATTCTGATGCAAGACTAAATAGTCGGCAATTTTACATTTGTGAAATTCTTTGATGCCTGAAAGGATGTGCCTTCCCAGTCTTTCTTTGTTGGTGGTGCTGAAAACATAGAACACAGAATTCAACAGTCCACTGTCCAAAAGGCCAAAGGTAGCACACACAGATCTTCAATACAAAATAGACAGATCTCTATTTTACCAATTTATTTTGGCCATGTCAAACAAACATGCTAATGTTTTGGCCTAGCGCCCTTCATCAGACTACACAGAATGTAAATTAGCTATTGTTGTTAAGAAGCAGCAGATCAAATGTAGTGTCTATATGTGTAAGACTAGTTGGAGATATTTGGGTTGTCCGTAAGGAGGAACATTTGATTGGGCAATGTTCATAGACTTCCATTTATTTTGGATGCTGTGGCTGTTACCTCTACTGGTCAATAGATGGTACTTTGTAGAGTGTATCCTTAGAGTCATTCCTATGTTCCCAGGGTCCTATGTTCCACAGATTTATATGGCACATAATGGGAACATGACAAAGGGTCCTATGTTCCCCAGTTCGTCCAGCTGCATCTGAACTTGGTGATTAGTTTATATTCTGGTTTTCATAGCGGTCAAGTGCCAAATAACCCCCATGTTAAAACTAAGTTCAATATTGCTTTAAGTAGATCAGTTACAGAATTGGTCTCAGTGTTTATGATAAATGGTCAATGTGACCATGGATTGAGAAGCAGTGTAGCAGAAATACAGACTATTGGCCACTGGAGACTGGTCACAGGTCAAGCAGTCTTCACACATTTAATTCATATTGAATATTAAGCACCCCCCCAACTTTTATTTCATTCTGATTGGATAATTATCAAGATCAAGAGAATGGGTCAAGCTTTGTGTCATATTTCTGTGGAGCCCGACATAAAAAAATGCATAGATTTTTTTTCTTTTTTTTTCCTCCCATCGCGGAGGGCCCTTTCGCGCTATGGTAGATCCGGGCTTGTGTAACAGAGTTGTTTTGACATGTATAATTACACTAAACCTATTTGTATACCTGACAGTTTTCTTTTACCTCCACTTCTGCTGTCATGCTACAGTATGTACAGTAAGAGCCCCACCTCCTGCACCCCTCCTTCTCCTAGCCCCATAAACTTCCTGTCCCCCCTTCACCTCTCCCCTTTTGCTGTGTTCCCCTATGGGAGAGGTGGGTGTCATTTTTCCTCCCGTATTATCGCCATCCATCTTATAATTTCTTATCATCCATATTTCTATTTTTGTGATCCATAATGTCATAAAGTCTGGATGCATCTATTAGTTTATAGATTGACATTTATTGGCCATTATATAAAGTCGTATTTAATTTACGAAATCTGCTAGCTAAAAACTCAATGAGTTAAGCTAACATTCCCTTTTTTTTCCATCATTAATTTCATTTGTGTAGGAGCTGGAGTGACATATTCACAGGGAGGATTTGTTTTGTTTTATCTCATGTCAGGTATGTTTACTGTGTTTTATTTTATATATATATTTTTAAGTTTAGCAGTACCGCAGTATGTTTGTATAGCGTCATGCGGTAGTTTAGGCCACAATCCTGTGGTGACGTTAGCTCGCCCTTTTGCTGTGTTCCCCTATGGGAGAGGAGCTGGAGTGACATATTCACAGGGAGGATTTGTTTTGTTTTATCTCATGTCAGAATAAACGGACGTCAGGTCCAAAGACATCCTGGTTTTGGGTCCCTCACTCACCTACAACACAACGCAGAAATTCACCGGTTACACTTGGCCTGAGAAGTGTCAGAGAATACCACAGACGAGAGCTGGAGAGGTGGTGAAAGAAAGCTATTCAGAAAGGGTGAAAGAGGCAGAGAACCACGGAGGAAGACAGAGAGAAACAAAATGTGTCTGTGTTTTGGATGATTGGAGGCATTTAGGATGCATGAGCCTCCATCAGATCCCAGCCCTGCTGTATTCCTGATGCTCCCATGTTACCGTGACTCTTAGAGAAAACATGGTCAGGGATTGGGATAGAAAGAGGACACAATCATTTTAAATGAATGAAACAAACAGCAAGTTAAAGAGGCATTAAGTCATCTATGACATTTATCGACCTCTATGGAAGAGCAACAACATCAGCAGATCTCTGGCACAGTTTAGGGTGGCCTGTATGTGTATTTAAATAATAGACACATTTTCACAATGTAGAGTAAGCTAGCTAATTAGAGAGCAGAGATCCAACATAAACGTCTCGTGAAGAGGTAATATATCTTCATGCAAGATATTGGAATAATAATACTCCAACAACTACTCAGACTTTAACCACTTAATGGGCGGTTCAAGCATGCTGTACCTGTAATTACAATACCTCCAACAGCATTTTAAGGGGTTGCCATTTGTGGAACTGTAAAGAAACATTCTACCAAACTCATGAGGGTGGATAATGGCAATGGTTGACAGTGCACCGAAAGGGTCAAAAAGGTTGTTGTGCAGCTACTGGAGAAGCATCCAGCTGTTCAACATTCTTAATAATTGATAAGACATATCGTTAGTGCGGTGGCTTATCGATTCTGGTGAATTACGCAATTAGGAACCGGATTAAGTTGGAATCGGTTCTAGCAACCTGATCTCACACAAATACGTGAAATTAACATGACTTGTTAACACCAAATTACGTGTTGGTGGTGTTCGTGTTCATAAAAATCCGTATTCCCAGCATGAAACTGTTATGTGAAGGAGGCACGACTATAAACAGGAAGTGGTCTCACATTGAAGTAGCATGGTGGACAGTAAGGGTGTTGTGGTCTCGGGTGTATGTGTTTTCCGGGGGTTCAATTCCCAGCTTGTATTTAGGACATTTCTACTGTGTGTCAAGTTTTAATTTTAAGCAAAATTTTTCTTATTTAACCATGACCAAAGCCTTTCTTTAGCTAACCTTTAGCTGAAAATGCTGTGTCCAATTCATGTTATTATCACTGAATCCAATTTGTGGTGGAGGAGCGTAATTTTCCCCTGCTCATTTCACAACTTTTTATGAGATTGCGTTGGGCTCTAGATACCCAGCCCTACTCGCTTGTAACACCTCAATTGTTGAGCAGATGAAAATGATGAGTTTTTATGGAAAGTGAGTTTTGAAAGCTAGTAATCTCATCATTGGTGTTGATCAATAACCTTATCAAACCCCCGCTGACATTATTTATATTATTATTATTTTGTGCTATGGGACAGGAAAAACCTTACTTTTACTTTGTGTACATGCAAGTTCAACCCCACAGCAATGTAAGAGACACCATAGCTTGATATGACCTTTGGAACTAAAGTGCATTTTCATCATTACTGTAATTTATTAAAGGATAACGTTGGTGTTTTTTTAATGCATTTCATATAGTCAACAGATTTTATGAAAATTACAAAATCAACAATGCATTTGCTCTACTCCCGTTACTTTCTGACTTCCCACGTATCGTTTTTAGCCTTCATCCCGGAAGTCATTGGCTCACAGAGACATAGTTTCAATTTTAAAAATCGCTAACTGTTACCACGAAAAGTCAGGCTATTGTAGTTATTACCAAATCAAATTCAAATGGGAACAAATTCTTCATTACGCCGGGGACTATTTTCAGTGCTACGGAACTACTTTCCTGAGATCGCAAACGTGTTTACGGTCAAAATCATTGCTGATTTTGTTATTTTCATAGGATTTGTTGACGGTAAGAAATGCATTAAAAAACACCAGCCTGATCCTTTAATGATGCTCAGGAAACAAAGTTAAGTCTCCTGTTTACATTAGAACTTCTCTTAATACATACAGTAGTCACTCTCTCCCTTCAGGTCACTGATATTGCTGACTACGATTGATTCTCTTTGCTCTTTATCTTCTCTTTGCATCAGAAAGGCATACAGCTCCACAGATGTTTATACATTATAAAAAAAAGCAACCAAATAGGGGGGAGAAAAAAAGAGCCTTTTGGGAACAAGGTGACTTTACAAATCAAAAGCCCGCAAGTCCTCTAAGATGTGAAGGCTTTCAGGAGGCGGCCTTTCATCATGTGGGCTGTTTGAAGGTCACTGTGTTGCAGCAAGGACACATTCAGAGTCTACTGCCGTGTTGCAATGTGCACTGTGAAACGGCTATATTAAAGATGCCAGGATTTTGTCATTAATATTTCACTGTGAAGTTACTTGTAATGACACGTACTAGCAAAAAACATGAGTCATTGTTATAAGTAACAGCCTCACTGATCGGCTGAGTGCCTTCATTTGATCAAATTTTGAAGTTCTTAGGTTTGATTCGGTGGGAAAATCTAAGTATAACGCATCAAAAGAAGCAAAGGCGAAGTAGATGAGGAATATAGAAACGGAAACCAGCTCACCAGGGCTATAGAATGTAGCTTGAGTGTTATCATTATCACAGTTCAAAGTGAATGATAAATCCATACAGCGCATTACAAACATTATGCCGACGTAAAAGGAAAAACATAGACGTGATCAGAGGATTTTTTTTTTTTCCGATTTTGTAGTTGTTGCCCTACTATCCATCCAGTAAAGCCTCAGCTAACTTTGATGTAGAGATGATGTTTATGACTTACAAATCGGCCCATACGACCGCCGTGATATCTGATTTGTCAGTTGATGCAACTTCTGCGAAAAAATTACTTTGTATCCAACTGGAAAACCAGAAACTCCACACGAACTCTTACTGGACTTGAAAGGAGAATAAACTTTGAAACGATCAGAAGTAAAATTATTAAAAAAAAGAGAGCGAATTGGACTGCAGGATATGTGCGTGTGGGCATGCAGTGGATATGAGTCCATCAAGAAATTTAGGCTATGAGTGATGATAATTTGACTCTTTGATACCTGGACTATGTCATGCTGATAGCTCTCTCTCTCCTTGGTCACTGCCTGGCTGGTGTCTGATTAGCAGTCGCGAGCACCGGCACACCGTCTCTTTAAATCTCCACTGTCTGTCTTCTGAAGCTTTTTTTTTTTTTACCCAAAAGGCCCCCCCCCCCCTTCCCTTTCCACCCCACATCAATGTAAATGCCTTCATCAATATGGAATGGCTCCTCTCTCTCTCTCTCTCTCTCTCTCTCCTGCACTCCTCTCTTCTCGCCTGATGCCTTTTCAGCCCCCTCGGCTCTCCGGAGACCCTCGGACGGAGGAGTGCAACGTTCACACCTCCCTGACACAAACTAAGCAATCAATATTGACGGACCACGATCCAGCTCCGCCCCCCCCACCCCCCACCCCCCACTACATCGCCTCATTTCCTGCAGCCTGCACTCCCGTGATATTTTCTTTGTATTGACTGGGACGATAATGGGTATGTGTATTATTAGTGTATGCGATTACCTAGGCTCTCTGGTCACAGCGTCTTGATGAGTTGATGTGTTTTGATGTTTGAGCCGGGGCTGCCTAGGTGTCAACGTGGGGGGGGCGGTGACAGCAAGAGGAAGGCTCCTGTGTTCAGTGTGTCACGTTTAATTGCGGCTCTCGACGTGCGGAGCGGAGACGGGCCTGACAGCGCCTGTCACAGTCACACACACACACACACACACACACATATATATACAGACGTCTAGCAGCATACTGTATGTGCAGATACACACACACATGCCTGTCAACACAGTGCGGCTGTTGCCCCGAGGAAATTCTTCAACAGCAGCAGCAGGGGAGCGTGGCAGGGGGGTCAACTTGTCATGTCATTAAAGAAACAAAATGACAGCTTATGACATAATTAATTAAGCACACACTTAATATGCAAGACCTTTACTGTTGAAACATAAGGCTAATTTAAAAGTAATATTGTAAATTGTCTGTGTCAGAATCAAACTTAGCAGATAGATCTGCACTATTTTTTTTTTTTTTTTAAATGAGGCAAAGATTGTTGGCAAAGTCCGCCTGTAACAACGCATTATGTAATAACACGACAAAATGTAATACATTTTCACTTCATTATGTAATAACACCCGCATTTTGTAATAATCTGCCGCATTTTGTAATACACAGCTTTAACGCAATATGTAATAAATTTCCCCACATTTTGTAATAAATTATTACATATTGCGGTGGTTATTACAAAATGCCTGCATTTGGTAATAGTTGCACTTTTTTTATGATGAAAATGTAATAATGCAGTGCATTATGTATCAAAATGTATGTAAATCGGAACTGACGGGATTACATTTCACTGTGATTGTACCTGAATGATTACACATGACAAATAAAAACTTGATTGATTGATTGATCAGGACTCAAAACCACACTGTTCATGGATGCTTTTAGTTAAGTTGAGTTATTTGAGTTCTTTAAAAAATTTTAAACTTATTTTAAATCTTGTTTTTATCTACACCACTATTTATTTATTCATTGTTCTTATAAATCTTTTAATCTTTGTAAAGCACCTTGAATTGTCACTGTGTATGACAAATAACCACCGCGATATGTAATCATTTATTACAAAATGCGGGGAAATTTATTACATATTGCGTTCGGGCTGTGTATTACAAAATGCAGGTGTTATTACATAATGAAGTGAGAATTTATTACATTTTGTCATGTTAGAGACAGACAATATGTTTTTCAATGAGATCATATTGGCTCATAGAGAGTGAGAAAGTACAGACCGAGTTCTCCAGACGTTCAGAGGCAAGAAACTGCACCCACAGTTAGCCTATTACCCGGTATAATAGGGTATTGTTGTTTCAGTTGTTAGATAAGATAAGATAAGATAAGATAATATAAGATATACTTTATTGTCTTGGGAAACTTGTCTTGGGCTCCAAGCCACTGCATCACACAACACATTTGTCAACAACATCACAATGCACATGCACGCAAGTACATAGATCATACAAATTCATGCAAAACGTGCTTCAATTCACATGTTGAGTGTGAGACAGTAGTTCTTTAAAATAATAAAAGGTAATAAAAAAAGATAATAGTTTCAAATAATAAAACCAGGTATAATCAACCAGTGGTTCTTTAAAATAATAAAATAATATACAGACAGTGCTAAGGCTGTCACCTGGCCCATATGCATGAGCACGATGTTCCTTAATGAGTCAATCTGTATTTCTCTACTTAAGGCATGAAAGCGAGAATAACACAATTATGAATAATAATGAAGCCAGTGACCGCTGGATAAATTTGATCCAAAACCACATACAATCTTAACACTGACAGCAGTTTGCTAAATGTATTATGTAATATAGTGAAAATGATATATATATATATGTATATAAGAAGAGATTCCTGCACACTTTCTAAACTTGCAAATAAAACAAAAAAAAAGCAATTTAGGTTCTGAGACTGGTTACTGATTTCTGATTTGCCTGATGAAATGTACCAAAACATTGTTTTTGGTTTTTTTTGTCTTCTGATGTTCTGCCGGCTTCCCAGTCCTCTCCTACGCACCTGTCTCCTGGTATAGGTGTGCGAAGAACCATAGTTTTCTCATATATATATATATATATATATATAATGTATAAAAAAAAGATGGATGAGGCATGCAAAAAGATTGTTTCCCCAATGTATTGTGAGAGAGGACATAAGGTGTGATGTTGATGAGAACATGTGGCCAAATGAAGAAGACATGGTAAAAAATGTAAAGTAAAGAGTAAAATTTGGTATTGTTTGTGTTTTTTTATTTTATTTTATGTCAACCATACTGTCTTACAGTATTAGAATTTTTGTTTCCATTACAAATTAGTTTTGTGTGGATCCACGTTACTGTAGCATGTGAAAAAGTGAAATACACTGAAGCCTTTTCTGCAGTGTTTCCATTATCTGTAACTTTCTTCCAGTATAGCAGCTACATAGTAAAGCAAGAGGTCCCATGCTGTTTTACAAGCAAAAGTTAAATAAGCAAATTATCTACAGTATACATATTTTATACTATCGACCAAAGATCTACATAACACAAAGGCTCAATGCAGTATTGATAGCTGCTCTTAGTGTA